>NC_057804.1:627616956-627621110 GCF_018294505.1 Triticum aestivum
GGTGACGAGGACGATGGTGACGGGGCGGCGATGATGGGGATGGGGACGGGCTGGGCGGGGATGACGGGACGACGGGGCGGGGCGCGGCGACGGGGACGGGGACGGCCGGGGCGGCAACGGCGACGGGGGCGGCAACGAGGGGCAGCGGCGACGGGGCAGAGGAGGAAGAAGCAGAGGAAGAACGAAACTGATGAAATTTGTAAGTGCTGCTTATATAGAAGGCACCTTTAGTACCGGTTGGAGCAACCAACCGCTACTAAAGGTCTGTTTTGGCTAGGCCAAGCGGCGGGAAACGCCCCCCCCTTTAGTACCGGGTGGTGGCTACAACCGGTACTAAAGACCCCCCCTTTAGTACCGGTTGGTGCCACGACCCGATACTAAAGGTGTGTGGTGGCGCAGGTTCGGTGCGGCAAGTTTAGTCCCACCTCGCTAGCCGAGGGGCGTCAGCACTGGTTTATAAGCCCTAGTGCGGTAGCTCTCTCGAGCTCCTCTCCAAAGCAGGCCTACTGGGCCAACCAGTTCTCTGCTGCCTTGTGGGGCTACTGGGCCTTTGTGGGCCTGCATCCTGGCCCAAAAACATGTTGGGTTTCTTGTCGTATGCAGGTCGCTCTGGCCTAGTAGGCGGGCTTTTTTATTTTCTTATTTTTTTGCTTTATTTATTTTTGTTTTATTTATTTTTGAGTTGTTTTTTGCTGCATTTAGAGTTTCTTTGTGAATATTTTTGTTTTAGGTACAAAAAATTACAAACTTTCTGTTAGTGCCGGTAGTTTTCAAATTTGAATAGTTTAAATTTTGAATTATGTGAAATTTGTGTGAATCACTAGTTTGTGAATAACTTAACTTTGAAAATAGATTTTTCAGTGATTCTTTTTTCTTATGCTTAATATTACTGTGTTTTATCATTATATTCAATTTGTTAATGCTTAGGTTATTTAAAAAATGAAATGCCTTTGTAACAGATGAGTTGTCGTCTGAAACCCTGATACTTCGAAAGAGATTGTCCATTTTGTACATGAAATGCATCCAGTTTTTGAGGTAACCCTCTCTACTTTTTTGCACATGCTATGTGGGTGATATTATGATACCATGCCAACTTTCAACCTTTTCTGAGTTCATTTGAAATGCTTTTCAGTTTCAGGGTCATTTAGCTGAAAAAATCAGTAAATGCATGAAAGAATTTGTTTGCACATAAAATTTCTTTGCGTTTCAAATGCCAAAACACATAACTATCGTAACTATTACAGAGATTCCCTCCTGGGTGTGAAACACAAAAGAAAGTGATGATAGTGAAGCCGATCACATCCCAGATCTTTGGGTGTGAAAGTTTTTCTTCGTGTGTGTCCCTTTGCGCCGTAGCCATGGACAACCTTCATCATTTAACTGGATGCTCGGGTCAATATTCACTTTGAATGGAGCAATTTCATCAAACTTTTCATAATCTTCTGACATGTCTGTCTTGTCATCCACTCCAACGATGTTTCTTTTACCTGAAAGAACTATGTGGCGCTTTGGCTCATCGTATGATCCATTCGCTTCCTTATCTTTTCTTTTTCTCGGTCTGGTAGACATTTCTTTCACATAAAAAAACCATGCCAAATCATTGGCTAGGACGAATGGTTCATCTGCATACACAAGATTGTTGAGATCCACTGTTGTCATTCCGTACTGCGGGTCTTCCGTTACCCCGCCTTGTGTCATATTGACCCATTTGCACCGAAACAAAGGGACCGTCAAACAACCTCCGTAGTTAAGTTCCCATATGTCCTCCATGTAACAATAATATGTTTCCTTTCCCATGTTGGTTGTTGCATCAAAGCGGACACCACGGTTTTGGTTGGTGCTCTTCTTATCTTGGGCGATCGTGTAAAATGTATTCCCATTTATCTCATACCCTTTCAAAGTCATTATATTCGAAGATGGTAACTGGGACAACGAGTACATGTCATCTTCAATATCGCCATCATGCATGTCACGTTTCTGCAACCAACCAGCAAAAGTCCTTGTTTGTTCATGTGTAATCTAGTCGTCAGACTGCGCCGGGTGTTTGGAGTGTAGAAAATTCTTGTGTCCCTCCATATACGGAGCCACCAAGGTGGAATTCTGTAGAACTGTGTAATGTGCTTCAGTGAGAGAATGCCCGTCCATACATATTATTTGATCCCCTCCTAGCGTGCCTTTTCCATCCAGTCTGCCCTTATGCCGTGATTCAGGAACACCAATCGGCTTAAGGTCAGGAATAAAGTCAATACAAAACTCAATGACCTCCTCATTTTCATGGCCCTTCGAGATGCTTCCTTCTGTCCTAGCACGGTTATGAACATATTTCTTCAAGACTCCCATGAACCTCTCAAAGGGGAACATATTGTGTAGAAATATAGGACCCGAAATGTTAATCTCTTCGCAAAGGTGAACTAGGACGTGCATCATGATGTTGAAGAAGGATGGTGGGAACACCAACTCGAAACTGACAAGACATTGCACCAAATCATTCTGTAACCTGGGTATGATTTCTGGATCGATTACCTTCTAAGAGATTGCATTGAGGAATGCACATAGCTTCACAATGTCTAATCGAACGTTTTCTGGTAGAAGTCCCCCTCCATGCAACCGGAAGCAGTTGCGTCATAATCATGTGGCAGTCATGAGACTTTAGGTTCTGGAACCTTTTCTCTGCCATATTTATTATTCCCTTTATATTAGATGAGAAGCCATACGGTACCTTCATACTAAGCAGGCATTCAAAGAAGATTTCCTTCTCTTCTTTGGTAAGAGCGTAGCTGGCCTGACCGTTATGTATGTCGTCTTTTCCGTGCATACATTGCTGGTCCTCCCGTGCCTTTGGTGTATCTTTTGTCTTCCCATACACGCCCAAGAAGCCAAGCAGGGTCATGCAGAGATTCTTTGTCACGTGCATCACGTCGATTGCAGAGCGGACCTCTAGGTATTTCCAATATGGGAGGTCCCAAAATATAGATTTCTTCTGCCACATGGGTGCGCGTCCGTCAGCGTCCTTCGGAATAGGTTGTCCGCTAGGACCCTTTCCAAAGATTACCTTCAAATCCTTGACCATATCATTTATATCAGCACCAGTATGGTGGCGAGGCTTCGTCCGGTGATCCGCCTCACCTTTGAAATGCTTGCCTTTCTTTCTTACGGGATGCCTGCTCGGAAGAAACCGGCGATGTCCCAGGTACACATTCTTCCTACAACTATCCAAATATATATTATCGGTATCATCCAAACAGTGCGTGCATCCGCGGTATCCCTTGTTTGTCTGTCCTGAAAGGTTACTGAGAGCAGGCCAATCATTGATGGTCATGAACATCAACGCCTTTAGGTCAAATTCTTCCTGTTTGTGCTCATCCCACACACGTATACCTTTTCCATTCCACAGTTGTAATAGTTCTTCAACTAATGGCCTTAGGTACACATCAATGTCATTGTCGGGTTGCTTAGGGCCTTGGATGAGGACTGGCATCATAATGAACTTCCGCTTCATGCACAACCAAGGAGGAAGGTTATACAAACATAGAGTCACATGCCACGTGCTATGGTTGCTGCTCTGCTCCCCAAAAGGATTAATGCCATCTGCGGTTACACTACTAGGAAAATGCCTATAGATAGAAGTTTGCCAATAGCGTTTGTTTGCAACCCAACGCTACTAGTAGTTAGTAGTAGCGCTCGCTACAAACAGCGCTATTGGTATCAGTTGGCAGCAGTGCTTTTTCCCTAGGCCCATGCTACTACTAAGTGTAACACACCACACCCCCTGGTCAAAACATAGTAGCAGCGCCTGTCCTCCAACCTGTGCTACTGCTAGTTTAGGATCTATAGCGCCTGTTTGTCTAAGCGCGCTACTGCTTATTTTTCTATGTATAACATTTTACTAGTAGCGTGTGTTTCTGACCCGCGCTATAAGTAGTGCAACCCTTGCCGTAGCTATTTTGCAAGCTGCCATAGCAATAGCGTGTGTGGGTGACCCACGCTACTGCTATGCCTGCCAGCCACCTACCACCTTTCCCCTTCTTCCTCCCCTATCTTCTCCCCCCTTCCTTTCTCCCCCTTTCCTTGCACCTTGCTTGTTCCTTTCAATCCTCCCCCACCACAACCCCTCCATTAGAGCCCTCCCTCCCCCTCTTCTTTGCCCCTCCACC
>NC_057804.1:627621498-627625705 GCF_018294505.1 Triticum aestivum
CCTCCACCACCACCCCTCCATTAATGCCCTCCCTCCCCCTCTTATTTTCCCTCCTCCCACGTCCATTAATGCCTTCCCTCTTATCTCCCTCTCCTCTCCCACTATCTCCCTAGCTAGCTAGCTCTCTCTCTCTCTCCCTAGCTAGCTAGCTAGCTAGTTAGAGCTATATATCTAGAGCTACTAAGTAATTAAGAAGAAAGGTGCTCGATATCCCTCTCAACACATAGGTGAGCAATAAAAGGTGTTTGTGTGGATAGGACCGAAACTATATATATATGGGCGATGTGAGAATATATATACTGAATTGTGTGTGGCATAATTTGAGTTGCCTACATTGTGTATTTGATGAAATAATGTGGGTGACTTGAGTTGCCTATGTTTTGCCGAATTGTCGATTCAATTCCGTTTTGGCGAATTTCGGGCATGTAAACTCAATATGTCCTATGTTTAGGGAAGGTCATGCTGATTTTTTTATGAATTTGATCCATGCATGCATATATACGTGGTTATAATATTTGCTCCGCCCGCAGGTGATTATGAAGGTCAATAGAAGGATGGTGGATAGATACTGGCAATCCGCTGTGGATGACATGTATGAAAAAAGACTGAGGGATGTTTTATGTCCGTGTCAAAAATGCAAAGGAAGAGTCAGGCTCGACCCCTTTAAGGGTGGTAAATTCAAGCGCACCTGCTCATGCATGGTTTCATGCATGGCCATACTCGGTGGATAAGTGAAGAAGTAGAAGAAGAAGATGATGATGATGATGATGACGATGATGATGATGATGAGGACGTTGACGGGGCAGGAAATAACGACATGGGGCCACCAGCTGAAGAAATGACCGATTATGTGCCCGAAGAGGAAGACGGCCTCGGAAATGTCGATGGTGAAGAGGCAGTTCAATGCGGAGAATACGCGGACACGCCACCGTCTTTGTCGCTACTAAGTTCAGCCATGCGGGTCCCGCATGTTCGAGACCTGCTTCGCAAGAAGACAACTAGCGACAGAGCTGCTTCTAGAGAGGAGGCCAAACTGGCGCAACTGGAGGTAGACTCGATGACTCCTTTGTACGATGGTTGCAATAATCCCTAGGTGACCCGCTTGAGTTTCACACTAGAACTTCTAAAGGTGAAGGCAAAAAACAAATGGACAGATACAAGCCAGGATGAGCTTCTGATGTACATAAAGAAGGTTCTTCCCGCGGGAAGCCTGTGTCCTACTAGTGTCGAGGAGGCAAAGAAAATGGTGTGCCCTCTTGATCTGCCACATATTAGATATCACACATCCATCAATGATTGCATCATATATTGGAATGAGCACGCGGAAAAAACCATCTGTCCAAAGTGCAATGCTTCACGATACAAAAAGGCCAGAAAGAAAGCTCCACAGAAAGTTGTATGGTACTTTCCTATCACTCCGCGTCTACAACGGTATTTCGTAGATCCTAAGGAAGCAAAGCTTATGCACTGGCACACGGAGAGGGTGAAGCCAGATGACGGAGATGAACCGAAGCTAAGACACCTTGTAGATGCTAGCCAGTGGAGAGCATTAGATGCTGAATTTGAATTTTTCGCAACTGATCCAAGGAACATCGTGCTTGGGCTAGTAGTGATGGCATGAATCCATTTGGCAACCAGAACACCAATCATAGCACATGGCCCGTGTTTGTATGGATGTACAACCTCCCCCTAGTTGTTCATGAAGAAAAAATACATACACATGGCTATGCTTATTCAAGGGCCGAGACAACTGGGAAATGATATAAATCTGGATCTCAGGTTACTGAAAGAGGAGTTACAGACCTTATGGACAACGCCAGCCAAGACATGGGATGCAAGCAAAGGAGAGTATTTCTACATGAGAGCCGCGTTGATCACGACGGTGCATGGATGATACAACTTCTCTGTAGCTATCGAAAGATGGCGGGTCTTCGAAAATCGTATACATGGGGCATCGAAGATGGCTCGAGAAGGATGACCCATGGAGAAAGCGTGGAGATCTATTCAATGGTAAGGCTAAGCATCGAGGTCCTCCACGTAAGCGTAGCGGTGCAGAAATATATGAGTTATTGAAGAACTGGGAAGAGTGCCCCTCGCCGGTAAAGACGAAGGAAAAGGCGCCGGCGCCCCTGCTGAAGATATGGAAGACAAGATCTGTTTTCTGGGACTTGGAATACTAGCCCATACTCGACATGCCTCATAGCCTTGATCAAATGCATATCACAAAAATATCCTTGAGAGTTTGCATGGAACATTGATGAACATGCCGGAGAGGACCAAGGATGGGCCGAAGGCAAGAAAAGACTTGGAATTTTTGAAAATCAGGAAAGATCTCCAAAGGCCCGGTAAAAGGTCGTCAGAGGAGACCGAGACGGAGACGGAGACGGAAGATAGGGGCAAAAAAGTAAACAAGAAGGAAGAACAATATTGCCCCCCCTCTTGCTTCACCTTAGATCCGAAGGAGGTCGATCAATTGTTCAAGTGCCTTGCCGGAATCAAAGTTAGTTCCGGATACTGTGGGAAGATAAGCAGATATCTGGACACTAAGAAAAAAAGGTTCAGTGGGATGAAGTCTCACCACTGTCATGTGATGATGACGCAGTTACTCCCGGTTGCACTTAGAGGGATTATGGACACACATGTGCGTGAGATGCTTACTGGCCTATGCCACTTTTTTGATGCTATCTCTCAAAAGTCGATCAGTGTGAAGCAACTCCATAGGCTACAGGAAGAGATCATTGTCATACTGAATGAGCTAGAGATGTACTTCCCGCCCGCGTTCTTTGATGTCATGGTGCATCTATGTGTCCACATCATGGACGACATCATCGACCGAGGGCCAACATTCCTGCATAGCATGATGCCGTTCGAGAGGATGAATGGGGTCATCAAAGGATTCGTTTGTAACATGTCCCGTCCAGATGGAAGCATAGCCCATGGATATCTGACCAAAGAGTGCATCTCTTTCTGTGAGAGTTATCTGACCAAAGACCCTGTTGTTGGTTTGCCCGTCAACAAGCACTATGGAAGGCTCGAAGGCGAAAGTCACACCAACGGTCATAGGGATGTGAATGTGTTACGCTCGGGCCGACAAAACGACCTTGACAGGGAAAATTTAGTAGTGCTACAACACCTAGATGTGCTAGAAGATTTCGTGACATTGCACAAGGAGACCATCGCAAAGAAGTACCGTGACCGCGGGGTGCACAGGACGGACCTGAAGTTATTAGAGAGCACAACTCCACTTTCTTGCGTTGGTTCAAAGAGCGAGTTCTGGCTAATCCCCCAGAAGAGGGTTGTCCGAACTGAACACTCATATATGCCTTAGCACATGCCCCTCGACCAACCTCGCAACTTATCAAGCATACGATATCAACGGGTACACGTTCTACACGGAGGAGAAAGATATAAACAGTGATGACCAAAAATCAGGGGTGACGATGGAAGCCATGGCCGGGAATGTAACTAAAAGATATTACGGAAGGGTCAAAGAGATATGGGAGCTTAACTACTTTGGATTGCATAACGCGACGATGTTCCGTGTCAGATGGGCTAAAAATGTACAAAGAGAAAACCGACATTTCACTACCATGTGTATACCCGACTATGATGATAGCGGTACCGTGAACGCCATCGCCAAAAATGAGCCATGGGTACATGCTAAACACGTGAAACAATGTTTCTTCATAACTGATCCGATCAATCCCAGCCGTGTTGTCGTGAGGAGAAGCAAAAGGAGCATCGCCGGAATGGATGGAGTCGCCAACGAGGAAGACTATGACGAGTACGGTGATCCGATGAGGGAAGATTATGATGATGACGACGAAACATATGTCAAGAGAAGAATGAAGACTACATTACCTACGAAAGATCGTAATCCCTGGAGAAGGAAAAGTCATGACCATGGGCTCAATTATTCGACAATGAACAAAAGAGGGAAGAAGATCAGTCTGAAGCGTCGTCGTCGCCCGAGATGACAAACTAATCCCAAAGTTTGTGTGTGTCTAGCTATTTTGAATACCGCTGATAGCGGTCAAATGATGTAAGATATATATTATACTAATTATTATCCGGAGGGTAACAGTGGTATTGCTCAAATGACAGACCAAATTAAACCCCTGAGTTTGTGGAATATGAAAAAGAACAAGAAAAATAAAAAGAAAAATGAAAAAGAAAAATGAAAAAGAAAAAGAGTAATAAAAGTAAA
>NC_057804.1:627625852-627626414 GCF_018294505.1 Triticum aestivum
AAGAAAAAGAAAAAGAAAAAGAATAATAAAAGCAAAAAGAGAAATAAAAATAAAATAAAAAAGAAGGAAGTTTGTGGAATATGAAAAAGAAAAATAAAAATAAAAAAAATCAAAAAGTTAGCAGTAGCGCGTTTTTGCCAGCGCAACGCTATAGCTAAGAAAAAGAAAAAGAAAAAATGAAAAAGAAAAAGTTAGCAGTAGTGCGCTTTTGCCAGGGCAGTGCTATAGCTAAGAAAAAGAAAAAGAAAAAAGAAAAAGAAAACGTTAGCAGTAGCGCGTTTTCGCTAAACCGGCGCTATAGCTAAGTTAGCTATAGCACGTTTTGGCCAGACGCGCTATAGCTAATTCGCGTATACAGAGCCACTGCACCCATCTCTTTCCTCTCTCTCTCTCTCACTCTCTCGCTCGATCCCCTTTCTCCCGCACCCGCCCACGCCGCCGTCGCCGCTTGCACCCGTGCACGCCACCGCCGACACCCGCACCCGCCCACACACCGCCGACGCCCGCACCCGCCAACGCCTCCGCCGACGCCCACACCTGCCCACGCCGCCGTTGACACAAG
>NC_057804.1:627926644-628035019 GCF_018294505.1 Triticum aestivum
GCAACAACATGGAAGTCAAGCATACAAATGGTACAAAAAGCCCAAGGATTAATTGTTCATCAAATTTTTAGACAAAACCCAGATTGAACATGAAAGTAACATCTAACCCAACCACTCTTTTTTGCAGTCACAAACAAATGGATCGGTCTGATCCATAAAATCAACATCCTGTGCAAAAAAATTTATTTTAGGATGTCTACAACTTATTGTAAATAGAAGTAGAGCATGTTTAGAAGCCCATTTGTCCACCTGAAACTTCTTTTTTTGCTGTTCAACATGTTCGTCCGTGAGAAATCTCTTGCTGTAAAACTTAAGCCTCATGGACAATAGTAACCTCGCATTCAACAGGAAGAATGTGACAAAGCTTCTGTTTTCCTGGATGGATGCATATCATCCGATCGTTATTGTCCTCAAACGAATGTCATGAGAACTGAGAAAATCCTTGTGCTTATTACACCAACAATTGGTTATATGTTTTTATCCATGTGGTTCTGCCTAAGTAGACATGAAGATTGAAAACATTTAAGGTCTGAAAAAAGAGTATGTCGAAAGAACTTCAACTGAACAGTTAATTCTAGTACAATATATATGGGCTTTCAATGTGCATGAAATCATCACCTCTATGTATAAATTTTCCAAAGATCGAAAGCATCACAGCAAGCCAATAATTATGTCCAGATCAAAACTATACATTCTGATATATATAATCTTGACAGAATCCAGCAGCATTGATAGGCTATCAATGGACAAACTCTTCATTGAGCATATAACATAATATTAGTACCCAAAGTGTACTCCAAGATGATATAAAACTTATGCGCACAAATGAAAAATGCAGCATATGATTACAAATGTGTAGATGATAATATACGATACCTAAAAAAGTGAGGAGCCAAACACCAACTCCTTGTGATTATTAAACGGGTCACGAATTACACCCAAGGTCTCCAGTTTGGGCGCAGAGACAACAGTTATTTCTGAAGGTGTATAACAATTATGAAGGAGCAACCTTTCAAGTGAAGGGGCATCTTCGATGATGAGCTGCTGTCCTTTAAAACAAATTTCAATGCTTTTAAGGTGAGGCGACTTTATTTGGAGACAACTGATACCGATTTCTATTCCCAAAACAATCAGCAAGCGCTCCAGGGCAGGGCAACTGGAGTGGATGATGCTGTGCAGTGAGGCCTCCGACAGATAAACCACCACAAGCGCAAGTTTTTTTAGCAATGGGAGTCGAAGCATTTGTACCAGATCGTCTGGTAGATGGCACTGGGCGAAGGTGGCGGTGTGGAGAGAGGAGGAAAACCGCGAGATGGACAACAGTGGTGTGGGCATGAATTCTTGGTATGTTCGTGGTATGAAACTTTCGTGGTAATGGTAGAACTCAAACTGCTGGAGTTTTCCGAATTCAGGGGATGTCAGCCAAGCGTCCACCTTGACGGGTATGGACAGCAGGTAGCTTGTCGGGATGCAGAGGCATTGAACGGGGCCCTGCTGGTGAGAAGAGACGATGGCTCCGAGGAGATCAAATTCAGGAAGGACAGATATCTGATGACAGTCGAGATTGAGGGGCGCGGTGCGCCATATAGGGCGCCACCGAGTTGAGAGGACTTGTGTGCGGCAGCAATCCTTGGTGGGGAGAAGCGAGATGATCTCCTCAAGGATGACGCCCGGGAGATCGCTGATGCGGTCCACCGAAGATTCTACTGGTTCCTCAGATCCGGGGGGGGGGGGGGCTCGCTGCTTCTCCCCACGCTACCGGGTGCGGGATCTACAATCGGCGTTGCCGCTGGCGGGAGCCTCATCTTCTTGGTGCTGGGGCCAGCCGACTCCATTTTACTTGTGGGCGTCTCGCCGAGCTCATGGGTTTGAGCACAGTAGCCAGAGACGAGCCTAGTGGCAGTGCGTGTGGGAAAGAAGGAGGGCTGGGGATTTCTATAGGAGTGGAAGAAGAGGAGCAGGCGTTTTCTATACGAGTGAGGAAGAAGGTGAGCGGGGTTTTCTGGACGAGTGAGGAAGATTGGGGAGCGGGGGGAATTGGGTGGGGAGACGGAAGTGGGAGAGCGAGTTGTTCGTGTTTATAAGGCCCGCTGCACTAACTACTCGATTTTTTCCAAGAACCGCTCTCTTCTTTTGCGTTACTGCATTGGAGCTGGCGCATGGGCTTGGCTAACTGGCCTTGCATGCAGCACTACTAGAAAAAGGGCTATAGATGAAATGGCCACTAATGGCGCACCAGACATGTGGTGCGCCACTACTATAAAGCAGTGGCGCACCATGTGCTGGTGCACCACTAGTAACAATTTTTTTCCAAACATACTAATGGCGCACCAGGGCACAGTGCGCCATTACTACTTATAACTAGTAATGGTGCACCAGCCGCATAGTGCGCCACTACTATATATATTTTTTATTCTTTTTTTTTGGAAAACTACTAATGGCGCACCGGGGAATAGTGCGCCATTACTAGTTTAAACTAGTAATGGTGCACCACCAGCAGGTGCGCCATTAGTAACCAGGGTTACTAATGGCGCATTTGTAGGTGGTGCGTCATTAGTAAACTGGGACCAGCTAGATATTTTGGACAGCCACAGCTACCCACTCACTTTCCCCACTTCATTCTCTCCACCTCCTCTCCAAGCTTGTCTCGGCTGCCACCTCCTCCTCACCTCATTTGCACCATAGATTCGTCCAAATTAAGTGGTTAAATTACCTTTTTTTGATAGGTAAGTAAGGGGGAAGCTATCTTTATGTTGTTCTCCCTCCAACAACGTGCACATGCACTTTTTATGGCCTAGCTAGATCTATGTATGTTTGTGGTGTTGCATATGTTTGTGGTGTTTCATATATGTTTGTGTTTGCAGGTACCGGTATTTGAAATGCGATAGTTGCCAATATTTTGCCGGAATGTTGATTCATTTCCGTTTCGGTGAGAATTTTGGCACATGCATTCTTTTTGGTCCTATTTTTAGGGAAAGTCATGCCAAATTTTTTCTTGGTTCTAAAATATTGTTTTGCTCTACCCCGCAGGCGACCATGGTCCACACGATGACCGAAGGCATCGTGAATAGGTTTTTGAGCTTCGCGAAGGCTGAGATGCTTCAAAATAACGAGACTGAGATAAGATGTCCGTGTCGAAGATGCAAGATGAAGAGCCTTATTGTGGACCCGGATTCCAGGCAGGTGCGGGACCACTTGCTCTTGCATGGTTTCATGGATGGCTATCGGTGGCAAGGTAATGAAGATGACTATGAAGTCGTCCATGGGGGCCGGGCAAGAAATGAGGAACGACAGCAAGACAACCACCGCGCCTCGGGCGGGCGAGAAGATGAAGAATCTCCAGGACATGATCACGACGGTGATGCTGTACACAGTCATCATGTAGAAGATGCAGGACATGATGATGAGGAAGATGCCAGAGCAGACGAAGGGCATGATCATGAAGATGAAGATGCCAGCGGAGCAGACGACGATGGACCATTGATGGGCTGGGTGCAGGACCCTCATATTCAAGAGCTGCTTCTCAAGCAGACGGATAATGCAAGAGCTGCCGCCTGAGAGAAAGCCAAGCTGGATCAACTGGAGATAGACGCGGTTACTCCATTGTATGAAGGATGCAGGCCCGAGGATACCCGCCTGAAAGTAATGCTCATGGCTCTGGAGATGAAGGTAAAACACAAAATGACCGACGCATGCTTCGACGAGAACATGACATTCTGGCGTGAACGTCTTCCCAAGGGGAACAAGTGCCCGACCAGTTTTGAGGAGGCGAAGAAAATCGTGTGTCCTCTGGATTTACTGCACGTGAAATACCATGTGTGCATGAACAATTGCATCATTTATCAGGACGAGCACGCGGAGTCTACCATATGTCCGGTGTGCGGCGTCACTCGATACAAGAAGAGGAAGAAAGCTCCTCAAAAAGTGGTGTGGTACTTTCCGATCACTCCTCGTCTTCAGCGGTATTTCGCGGACCCTAAGGTAGCAAAGCTCCTACATTGGCAGGCGGATAGGGAGGAGAAGAAGCCAGAAGATGACGCAAATGATCCGGAGATAAATAAAAAAGACAAGATGCTAAGTCACCCTAGGGATGGGAGCCAGTGGCAAGCGTTGAACTTCAAACACCCAGAATTTGGGAAGGATCCAAGGAACATCGTGCTGGGCGCGAGCACCGATGGAGTCAATCCGTTTGGCAGGCAGAGAAGCACACATAGCACCTGGCCTGTGTTTGTGTGGATGTACAACCTTCCCCCCTGGTTGTGCATGCAGAGGAAGTACATTCACATGAGTATGCTAATTGAAGGGCCAAAACAACCAGGGCACAACATCAATCTGTATCTGGGGCTGCTGAAAGAGGAGCTAGACACACTGTGGAAAACGCCAGCAAATACGTGGGACGCTGCACAGAAAGAATATTTCCCTATGAGAGCCGCACTGCTCACGACGGTGCACGACTATCTCGGTTACGGATATGTCGCGGGGCAGGTGGTCCACGGATTTTCTGGATGCGTTAGGTGCATGGATGACACAACGTATCACTAGCTAGATAGAGATCCCGAGTCTTCGAAAACCGTGTTCATGGGACATCGAAGGTGGCTTCGCGACGATGACCCGTGGAGGAAACGCAAGGATCTATTCGATGGTGAAACCGAACCCCGAAGACGCCCGTCCGAGGTGCGGCGAGGAAATAGACGAGCTGTTTAAAAATTGGAAAGATTGCCCACAGCCGGGAAAGAAGCAAAACGCGCCAGAGCCGGGAAAGAAGCAAAACGCGCCAGAGCCGCTGCTGAAGGTATGGAAAACGAGGTCTGTTTTCTGGGACTTGCCGTACTGCAAGATCCACTGTGTGCCTCACAGCCTTGATGTCATGCATATCATGAAGAATGTGTGCGAGAGTCTGCTTGGTACCCTGCTCAACATGCCAGAGAGGACCAAAGATGGGCCGAAAGCAAGGGAAGACTTGAAATCAATGGGCATCAGGGAGGAGCTTCACGCTAATGATGATGATGATGAGGTGAAGCAGGACACGAAAAGTCATCGCAAAGGCAAAAATGCCAAGAAGACCGGAAATGACTACCCTCCCGCGTGCTTCACTCTAAGTCAGGAGGAGATCGATCAGTTTTTCACCTGCCTCATAGGAGTAAAACTTCCTTACGGTTACGCGGGGAAGATAAGCAGATACCTAGACCCAGCGAAGCAGAAGTTCAGCGGGATGAAGTCTCACGACTGTCACGTGCTGATGACGCAGATACTTCCAGTTGCAATCCGTGGGATCATGGACGCGCACGTCCGTGAAATGCTATTTGGCCTATGCAACTTTTTCGACGTCATCTCTCGGAAGTCGGTTGGCGTGAAGCAACTCAGAAGGCTACAGGAAGAGATCGTGGTGATACTATGCGAGCTTGAGATGTACTTCCCGCCCACATTCTTCGACGTTATGGTGCATCTGCTAGTCTATATCATGGAGAATATCATCCAACTCGGGCCGACGTTCCTGCACAGCATGATGCCGTTCGAAAGGATGAATGGTGTCATCAAAGGATACATTCGCAACATGTCACGTCCAGAGGGAAGCATAGCCAGGGTCTTTCTGACCGAAGAGTGTATCTCCTACTGCCCGAATTATCTAGGCACCGAGAACCCCGTTGGTCTGCCCGTCAACAGGCACCTCGGCAGGCTCGCTGGATGGGGTCACCGTGAGGGTCGCCGCGAAATGCATGTTGACTTCGAGGGTCAACTTGCCGACTTTGAAAGAGCAAACCTAGTCACGCTACAACACATAGACATGGTCGATTCTTGGGTGGTAGAGCACCAAACCTTTATTGAGAAGACGTACAATGACCGAGGCCAACAGAGGACGGATGGAGATATAATCAAAGAGCACAACTCATGTTTCACGCATTGGTTCAAATAGAAGCTTCTGTTGTACCCTTTACATGAGGATTCTTCCGCGGAAGAACAACTCATATTCGCCTTGTCACAGGGCGCCGAGCACAAGCTGATGACGTATGAGGCGTACGATATCAACGGTTACACATTCTACACCGAGGGAAAGGACATGAAAAGCGATGGTTATCAGAACTCCGGGGTAACAATGGAATCCTACACTGGTAACAACAAGGACAGATACCACGGAAGGATCAAGGAGATCTGGGAGCTGAGCTACGCTGGAGAGAAGGTCCCGTTGTTCCGTGTCAGATGGGCCAAGAGCGTCATAAAAGAAGACCGGTATTTCACCACCATGGTTATACCCGAAGCCAAATCCAAGACCGCGGGCGCAAACGTCACTGTGAAAAATGAGCCATGGGTACTGGCTTCCCAAGTGGACCAATGCTTCTTCATTACCGACCTGCCAAAGCCCAGTCGTGTTGTCGTGAGGAGAGGCAAAAGGAAAATCATCGAAATGGATGGAGTCACCAATGAGCAAGACTTCGACAAGTACGACAACCCGAAGATGGAACATGACGATGACGATGAAGTATCAGCATACACCACAAGAAGAAGCAGGACCACCCTACCTAAAGGACGTCCGTTCAAGAGAAGAACTCCATTTACGAAAAATAAGGGCAAGAAGATTGTGAACAGATAGCTAGCTAAGATCGATTGTATTTAAATTGTAGCCTTCATTTCTCGATTGTATTTCATGGGCACTTTTTGAACTCATGAATATTATTAAATTTCATGGACACTCGATCTCGATCCCCCTCCATCTCGATCGCTATCCCACCTTGCCTGATCCGGTCCCCCTCGCCGCCGACCACCCCCCGCACCCTCTCCCCCGCTCCACCGGCCGCCGCCGCCAACCCCCGCACCGTCCCCCGCTCTACCGCTGCTGACGACCCACCGCACCCTCCCCTGCTCCACCGCCACTGAGCACCCCCCGCACCCTCTCCCCCGCTCCACCGGTCGCCGCTGCCGACCCCCAGCACCCTCCCCCGATCCACCGCCGCCGCCGACCCACCGCACACTCCCCCGCTCCACCGCCATCGCCGACCCCCCCCCCACCCTTCCCGGCCCGCTCCACCGCCACCGAGCACCCCCATTTGATGATATTTTTTCATATTCATAAAAAAATTATTACTGTTTTTATAAAAAAATATTACTGTTTTTATAAAAAATATTAAAAAAATAGCAACAAAAAATAATAATAATAAACATACTAGTGGCGCACCGCTCGGGTGGTGCGCCATTGCTATCTAAAAAAAGATTTCTAATGGCGCACCGCCAGGGGGTGCGCCATTGCTATCTAAAAAAAAGATTTCTAATGGCGCACCGCTCGGGGGTGCGCCATTAGTAATCTTTCCCCTGGCTCTAACTCGCCCGACCCCTTCTCCCTCTTGCCAGATCCATTTCCCCCCCCCCCCCCCCCCGCGCGCTGCCCCGGCGACCAACGACGCCGCCGCCCCTACGTGCGCTGCCGCCCCCGTGCCATCGCCGACGCCTCTGTGACCTTGCCGTTGCTTACAGCCTCCCCGCGTCGGCCCCTGCCCTGCGCCGCCTCTACCTCAGTCCGGGCACATGGTGCAGGACGACGACCGCCGCCGACCCTGACCCCAACCCCTTCGACGCCGCCGCCGCCGACCCCGACCCCAACCCCTTCGACCTCGAGCCATCCCTTCGCCGCCGTTGCCGCCGCCCAGGTACCTCTCCTCCTTCCTCCTTCCTCCTTCTCCACCCTTCCTCCCCATTCCCTTCCTTCCTCCCCTTCCGCCGCACCCTCCACCTCCCCTCCGTCCTCCTCTCCGTCGTCAGCCCCGCCCCAAAGTCCGAAGCTCCCCGCCTCCCCACCGTCCGCCTCGCCGCCACCCGCCGCGCTCCCCCCTCCAAAGCCCGCGCCTTCCACGCCACGACGGAGGCCCGCCAACAATGAGGCCGCGGCGGTGACCTGATTGCTTTTGTTCCTTAACTTTGTTTTGTTCTGAAGCATCTATCGATCTTTTTCTTCAAGCTAAGGATGGTACAGATTTGAGTATGTAATGTACTGTGTCAATATCCATGTCATCCACCACTTTATTTAGGTTTACAAATACAATTGGATGTAGTGTAGTGGTAATCACCAATGTTCATCCATATTTTGCATTTAAAAACTCAGATTTGAGTCTGGATTAAATCAGTTGTACTGTGTCAATATCCAACTCAGATTTTACTGTATGTATCTTAACTGAATCTTAACTGAATTTTGACCATGTCTTGATCCTTTCTTGCTTGCTTGCTTCTTTTGGTGTGGATTTTACTCAAGGTTGGCTACATTTTCCCACAAGGTGAGCTAGATTCATGTGCATGTATTTACACAGATGGCTCTTGACTTCCAGAGAAATGCATTCAGTGTACCTTCATGTCAAACTAATCCATAGAAATGCATTCTTGCTCAAAATGATGCTTGTACCATAGTTATGTGTTCTTGCCACCATACAAACCATACACACGTCCAGATTAAACAAAAAGTATCATGTTTAACTAAATTTTCTGTGCATTTTAACAGTGCATTTGGATAGGTTCATAACTGAATTTTTTACAAGAATATAGTTGACCCTTGATCTTTTCCTCACTCCACGTGAAGAATAGCATACTTTTTACAAGAGGTACTAGTACTTGTAACGCCCTCGATGCGGCTATATCTCCCACGTGTCGAAGCACGACTTAGAGGCATAACCGCATTGAAAGCAATGTCGCAAGTGAGGTAATCTTCGCACAACCCATGAAATACATAAGGGAAAAGATACATAGTTGGCTTACAGTCGCCACTTCACACAATACATAAATAAACATCCATCATCCAGATTACACTCAAGGTCCGACTACGGAACCAAAATAAGAGAAGACTACCCCAAATGCTACACAGATCCCCGATCGTCCCGACTGGGCACCTCTACTGATCATCTGGAAATGATACATAGTAACTACCAAGAGCCTCGTCAAATTCCCACTTCAGCTCAGTTGCGCCATCTGCGCTGGTATCATCGATACCTGCATCTATTTTGGTAGAATCTGTGAGTCACAAGGACTCAGCAATCTCACACCCGCGAGATCAAGACTATTTAAGCTCATAGGTAGGAAAGGTGTAATATGGTGGAGCTGCGGCAAGCACTAAGCAATTATGGTGGCTAACATACGCAAGTGAGAGCGAGAAGAGAAGCAACGCATCGGTCGAGAAACTATAAGTGATCAAGAAGTGATCCTGAAACTACTTACGTCAAGCATAACACGAACCGTGTTCACTTCCCGGACTCCGCCGAGAAGAGACCATCATGGCTACACACATAGTTGATGTATTTTAAAGAGGTCAAGTGTCAAGTTATCTACAACCGGACATTAACAAATTCCCATCTGCCTCATAACCGCGGGCACGGCTTTCGAAAGATTGTATACCCTGCAGGGGTGTCCCAACTCAGCCCATCACAAGCTCTCATGGTCAACGAAGGAATAGACCTTCTCCCGGGAAGGCCCGATCAGTCTCGGAATCCCGGTTCGCAAAACATTTCGACAATGGTAAAACATGTCCGGCAAAGCCGCCCGATGCGCCGACAAATCCCGATAGGAGCTGCACATATCTCGTTCTCAGGGCACACCGGATGAACACTACGTACAACTAGAACCAGCCCTGAAGTTTCCCCGAGGTGGCACTGCAAGTGGCTCTAGTTTGGACCAACACTCAGAGGAGCACTGGCCCGGGGGGGGGGGGTAATAAAGATGACCCTTGGGCTCGCGAAAACCCAAGGGAAAGGGCTTATGTGGCAAATGGTAAAACCAAGGTTGGGCCTTGCTGGAGGAGTTTTATTCAAAGCGAACTGTTAAGGGGGTCCCATAAATCACCCAACCGTGTAAGGAATGCAAAATCAAGGAACATAACACCGGTATCACGGAAACTAGGGCGGCAAGAGTGGAACAAGTCACCGGGCATAAGTCCAGGCCTTCCACCCTTTACCAAATATATAAGGTGCATTAATTTAAACAGGAGATATTGTGATATCCTAAAATAACCAAGTTCCGCCCTGGAACAACCTTCATCTCCACCTGCAACTAACAATGCTATAAGAGGGGCTGAGCAAAAGCGGTGACATAGCCAATCAATGGTTGCTAGGACAGGTTGGTTAGAGGTTTGTCATGGCAATAGGTAGGCATGGTAAACAAAGGCAGGCAGGGCTAACATAGCGAAAGAGCGAGTACTAGCAAGCAAAGATAGAAATGATTTCGAAGGTATGGTCATCTTGCCTGCAAGGTTCTTAGAGTTGTCGAAGGCTGGATCCTCGTTAGCGTACTCAACAGGTTCCTCGTGCACGTACTCGTCTCCCGGCTCTACCCAAAGCAAGAACACAAGCAAGGAACCACAATAAATCACGGTGCAATGCGCAAGCAATATGATGCAACCCATGTCATGATATGCGGGATGTGGTATGCAATGCATATGCGTGCTTCGGAAGGAAAGATGATGAACAAGGCATCAACTTGGCAAACCAAGTATGCCGCTGGAAAGATGAGATGATTTCGGTTGAAATCGATATAAAGATCACCGGGAACGGATGCACGGTTTGCAAATGGCAAGCAAGACAAATATGTCACAAAGCTGCGATTAACAGCGCGATGCTACTTAGCATGCAACAAGAAACTATGCTACAGCACCCCAACATAAAAACAAAACATATGGAGATCATCTACAGGAGATGCTTTACAAAAGAGGAACACTGAGCTACGGCTAAATCACATCATAACAGGTTCAAACAAGCATGGAGAAAGTGCATAAAATTATCAGGCTGGACATGGCAGAAACAACATCACGAAGCAATGTTCAGAGCAGGTTATCAACATGCTACAGGAACTTATAATAGAAAAGCAAGGCATGGCATGAATCTACTCAAAGCATAGATCAAAAGTCCCTTACTGACCATAAGCCAAAAAGGATCAGAAAATATGATGGCACCCACGTAAACATAGCAAGTTTCGTTAACAGATTTCAGCAAACAAAGCATGGCATTGAAATAATTACGAAGGCACCTTCGCGAGCTCGATGCACTCACTACAGAGCACCTCATGATAAACTAAGCACACATCCATCAATAAGGCATGTCATAGAAGCTATACATGGCAAGAAACAACATCATAGCATATCCGGACCAACTACAACAGCCTCGGCCAAATTGAGTAACATGTAAACAATCTGCGAGGAAACATTTTGAAGCAAAAGTAGAGCACGAAAATGACATGCTAAACTACTCCATCATTGCAACCAGGACCATGGATGGATAGAGCAAAACAATGTTTTCAAAACACCCTTACTGAAGTACCTCAAAATATGCATGGATCTCTTTGTAGCAACATGTTTACATGGCATGAAAATTACAGCAGAACAGGAACTAAAATCAGCATTAACACGAAGCCTAGTTTGCATGCTTGTGCTAGTCACCACATTGATCACAGAAATACATGGTAAGCACCTATGTAAAGAAGACATAGCCTAGTTCAAAACACATTTAGGGACCAAGTCCATAGGATGCACACATCAATCATGGCAAAAATGACAAAATAGCTCGTTCTGATAAGAATCTGAAACTAACATTATGAAGCCCTCTTCCAACAGCATTTCGGGCATCAATATGACCTCAAATGTAAATGATGCAATGGAATGAAATGATGTACTCTTCGAGGCGAACAATTTGACATATTATACGCACGAAATGGAGCTACGGGTGCCAAGATGTGATGCAATGAACATGCAATGATTTTAACACAGGAAAAGACACGAAAAACGGGGAAGAAGAAGTCAACCGCTGAGTGTCCCGATCAGATCTGGGCGCGCTGTACGAGGTTCGTCCGCCGGAGCGGGAGGGAGATGGCCGGAGCAACGGCCGGAGCGGGCTGCCGGAGAGGAGCCTCGGGGAGGCCGGAGTGGAGGAGGGCGGAGGAGATCCGCGCGCGGGCGGCGGCGGCGCGGCGGAGGCGGGTCGGCGGCGGCGCGGCAGAGGCGGGTCGGCGGCGGCGCGGGACTGCAGCGGCGCGGCGCGGGCGGGTCAGCGGCGGCGCGGGACCGCGGCGGCGCGGCGTGGGGCGCGCGGCGGCAGGGCAGGAGGCGCGGGAGGCGGCGAGGCGCGGGCCGGGAGGGCCCCGCCTGGGCCCCGGCGGGCCGGCGCGCGGGGGGCGGCGAAGTGGGCGCGGGTCGCCCACGTGGCGGCGCCCTATTCGTCCGGCGGCGCAGGCGGACGTGTCTGGCCATGCCGGATTTCGTCCGGCGGCGCGAGGGGAGCGGGGAGACTAGGGTTTCGTCCGGAAATTCGGGGGAGTGCACATATTTATAGGTAGAGGGAGCTAGGAGTGTCCAAATGAGGTGCGGTTTTCGCCCACACGATTGTGATCCGACGACGGAGAGCATGGAAGTGACTTAGATGGGTTATTGGGCTGTTTTGGAGGGGTGTTGGGCTGCAACTTAAAAGAGGCCTTTGCGAGAGTGCGGTTAACCGTTGGAGTACCAAACGAGCTCCAAATGACCCGAAACTTGACAGGTGGTCTACCGGTGCTATACCAGGGCCACTTGGCAAGGCTCGGTCCATTCCGAGAACGTTCAACACCCACACACGAAAACAGACAAGAGGGGTGCGCCGGTGCATGTGGGAGTGTCGGATTGCGAAACGGACAACGGGGAAAATGCTCGGATGCATGAGACGAACACGTATGCAAAAGAGATGCACATGATGACATGAGATGATATGCATGACATGAATAAAATGAAAAACAAAAGACAAAACCCAACCACGGAGGGAATATCATATCACATAGCCGAAAATGGCAAGAGTTGGAGTTAGAAATATGGAAAGCTACATCCGGGGTGTTACAACACTCCAGCACTACAAGAGGATCTCGTCCCGAGATCTAGGACTGAAAGAACTCCGGATATTCGGAACGGAGGTGATCCTCACGCTCCCAGGTGGCTTCTCGGTCGGAATGGTGTGACCACTTCACTTTCAGGAATTTAATTGACTTGTTGCGAGTCTTGCGCTCGGTTTCTTCAAGAGTAGCAACGCGGTGCTCATGATAAGAGAGATCTTCTTGGAGGTCGATCTCTTCAAAGTTGATAGTGCGCTCAGGAGTCTTGAAGCACTTGCGAAGCTGTGACACGTGAAACACATCGTGCACGTTTGCAAAGTTGGATGGAAGCTCACGTTGATAGGCGAGATCGCCTCTTTTGCCAATGATCTTGAAAGGACCCACATATCTAGGGGCAAGCTTCCCTTTGATACCGAAGCGACAAGTGCCTTTCATTGGAGAGACACGGAGGTAGACATGGTCTCCGATTTCGAAAGCCAAATCACGGTGCTTGCTATCATAGTAACTCTTCTGTCGCGATTGCGCGGCTTTGAGGTTCTCACGAATGACTTTGCACATTTCTTCGGCTTCTGTGATCAAGTCGTTGCCAAGAAGTTGGCGTTCACCTGTCTCAGACCAGTTGAGAGGAGTACGACACTTTCTGCCATAGAGAATTTCGAATGGGGCCTTGCCCGAACTCGCTTGGAAGCTGTTGTTGTAGGAGAACTCGGCATATGGAAGACAATCTTCCCACTTCATGCCAAAGGAAATGACACAAGCCCTGAGCATATCTTCAAGAATTTGATTGACTCGCTCGACTTGGCCACTTGTTTGAGGATGGAAAGTTGTGCTGAAACGAATGTTGGTGCCCATGGCCGTCTGGAAGGAGTCCCAGAACTTAGAAGTGAAAATGCTTCCACGATCTGAAGATATCAATTGTGGAATGCCGTGCAAGGAGACAATTCTAGAGGTGTATAGCTCTGCCAGCTGAGTTGCTGTGATAGATTCTTTGATAGGAAGAAAATGAGCCACTTTAGTAAGCTGTCAATGACAACGAAGATAGCATCATTTCCACGCTTGGACCTAGGAAAACCAGTCACGAAGTCCATCTCGATATGGTCAAACTTCCATTCCGGAATAGCAAGAGGTTTGAGGAGACCAGCTGGTCTTTGGTGTTCTGCTTTCACTCTTCTGCAAACATCACATTCATTCACGAATTGAGCAATCTCTCGCTTCATTCGAGTCCACCAATATGACTGCTTGAGGTCATGGTACATCTTTGTACTTCCAGGATGAATGGATAGGAGGGAATTGTGTGCCTCATTCATAATGACCTTTCTCTGATCACCTTTTGGAACCACAATTCAATCCTCGAAGAAAAGAGTATCTTTGTCATCCAAGCGATAGCACTTGTATTTAGGAATGCCCTTGTCAATACCACATTTCACCTTCTTCACCATGGTATCCAGGAGTTGTGCCTCACGAATTTGATCTTCCAAAGTAGGAGAGACTATGAGGTTGGCAAGAAAGCCTTGAGGAACAACTTGAAGATTCAGCTTGCGGAAGGCTTCACAAAGATCCGGTTGAAACGGCTTGAGAATTAGACTGTTGCAATAAGCCTTTCTGCTCAGAGCATCTGCAATCACATTCGCCTTGCCAGGAGTATATTCGATACTCGGATTGTACTCTTGAATCATTTCGACCCATCGAGTTTTCCTGAGGTTAAGGTTGGGTTGAGTGAAGATATACTTGGGGCTCTTGTGATCGGTGAAAATGTCCACTTGCCTTCCCAATAAGAGATGTCTCCATGTTATCAATGCATGGACAACTGCCGCCAACTCAAGATCATGAGTGGGGTAGTTCTTTTCGTTGGGCTTCAACTGACGAGAGGTATAGGCCACAACTTTCTTCTCTTGCATCAACACAACACTGAGACCTTGAAGGGAAGCATCACAGAATACTTCGAATGGCTTGGATTCATCTGGAGGAGTCAAAACAGGAGCTGTGACTAGCTTCTCTTTGAGGGTGTTGAAAGCAACGTCGCACTCAGGCGTCCAGACATACTTGAACACCACCCTGCTGACTGCACTGCACTAGTAGCCTTCTCTCTTCTGTTGCCTACTTACTGCATTCATTCATTCATTCACTCATTCAGTCATGAACCTCTCCACAAAATGCAGATGCAGATGCAGATGATTCAGTGGACCAAACCACCAAAAAGACATGTTATAATGCACTAGTCTAGTAGCAGCTCTACCACTACAGACCACTCTCTTCTCCTCTCAATAAATCCCTGTACTAATTTTTTAGATGCAGATGATCAGTAATTCAGTATTGATGCTTGGTTGCTATTTTATGATGCCTGTACTAAATTCAGGTGCTGCACTTAAAGTGCATAGTGTCAAGGTACAAACTGAATATTGTTGGAGAGGATTGTTTTTTTTTCTTAGCATCAATTTTTATATAGTGGTTTTCTCTATAATTTTTAGTTTCCACTCCTTTTTTGATTTAAGCTTCCATTTTTAAGGTTTAGTGCACTGTACAACAATTTTTATACAGTGGTTTTCTCTACAATTAATAGGAGCCCACTAGATATGTGTGTTTCATTGGCATGGCTGTGTTATGACCAACATAGTAACATTGTTGAGGTTTACTATTTTTTTATTTGTTTGTTTCTGCTTTACTTCTGTTAATTGTACTTGTAACATGGTTGTTCACTGTGGTTTGTTTCATCTAGTGAGCTCCTGCCAGTGCGAGGTCGAGTGCCGGCAACGAGGGCTTCCTCCTGTGGGATCCGCTCATGTGATCTTGTCCTGATCGAGGAGGAGGAGGAGGAGGAGTGCACCTGGCCACCAAGGGAAGGGATTCTGTCACTGCCTTCTATCTATTTGACTAGTGAGAGCTCCTCTCTGTTCTGCATTCATCAACATGAGGTTTATGACTCCAGCCTAGTTTCTATTCTGGTTGGTTGATTGATGCCATTAGACTCCAGCCAGGTTCATGATCGAGGTCCTTGTAATTCATACTATCAATTTTGCTCATGCTGCTGTGCTGTTTGATGCGTGTGTGGTTGATGGTCACATGCTAGCTTAGGTTGTTTTGCTACATAATGGAATTTATTTCAGTTTGTACCTCATCATGCCCCTTCCGAATGTCCATCGTCGAGTAGTTTGCTGGTTTTGTTGAAAAAGAAAAGAAAAGCAAACTGGTTGTGTTCTTCTCACAGGCCAATATAGAGAATTGTGATTATCAATTTACTGATTTTTGTTCGAATTCGATCATGCCTCTTTTGAGAAGTATGTCTATTGATTCAAAATTGCCATGGCAAAAATATGTTTCAGAAAATGACATGGACTAAAATATTCTATAGATCATGATCCATAGACAAAAAAATGCCATGATCCATACAGTATAAATTCCATGATGCATAGGCTATATTTGCCATGGGAGATGGCAATTTTGTTGGATCATGATCCAGAGATTAAAAAAATGCATAGAATATAATTTCCTGGCATGATCCATAGAATAAAAATGTAGAATAAAAAATGCCATGATCCATACACTATAATTTTCATGATGCATAGACTATATTTGCCATGGCCCGGTGCAAAAGAAATTTGCCATGTTGCAAAAAGAAAAGAAATTTGCCATGGTGCATATAGTAAAAACAATGCCACGATCTGTAAAATACATTTGTTATGCTCCATGAAAGTAAATTGCCATGGTCCAAATGTAGCAGAAGTTTCAAGTAGTGTTTTGTTTCTGTGTTTGAATAGGCAGCAAACTTTCTATTCTTTCTATGTTTGTACAGACTTGCTAAACTATTGATGATTTTTTGTTTGGTGACCTATTAGATCTGGAATGGAAGCTCACATAAGTTGAGCTGATTTTTGTCCATATGAAAGCAGAGGACCATATGGTCTGTGGCCTTTTCATCCATATGAAAGTAGAGGCACATTGTGGTGCTAGTTTGCTGTGTTTTGTCTCTAACCTTCGTGTTGTGATGATTTTGCAGGTACCCCGAGAGGCCCTTGAGTTTGCCGGAATGTCGATTAACTTCCGTTCCGGCAAATTCGGGTACTCCATATGTCCTATTTTCAGCAAAGGTCATGCTGAAATTTTCCGTGAATTTTAGCATGACTTTTCTAAAAATAGGACATATGGGGTACTTGCGACTAATGCATGGGCCAGGGTATCTTAGTACTTAATTAAGTAGGATCAACTGCCCCGCCATTCTTGCTGCATTAAACCATAGGTGGCAATAGAGCCAAGTGATTAGGCCCAACCTAAATGATGAAACCTTGGCTTTTATAGGGTGCCTCGGTGTCGGTGAGAACCTAAATGATGTACGCTTAGGCTTTTAGGGTGTCTCGGCATCGACAAACCCTAAATGATAAAAGCTTAGCTTTTAGGATACCTCGGTGTTGACAAACCCTAAATGATGAGACCATGATCTTGTTCCTTGACAATAAACAACTTTTTGACCAAACTTTTTTCTGATTTAGAGCAAAACATGGCCCATAACGATGAGGCCGGCGGTTCGGGCGGCAAGCAATTCTGGGAGCTGTCCCAGGAGATGGAGGAAGAACCTCACCGCTATGAGGACGTCGCGGACGACACCAATCCTAACTACAAAACCCCTAGTGGCGTCGGGGATGACACCACTGATGGTGCCGCCGAGGATGCCACCACTGATGATGGCGGCGCAGACACAGATGGCAGCCAACCGAAGAGGCAATGGAAGGACCGGCGCCCGAGCGTGCTCGACACCATCAAGGAGGAATTTACTGAAGTGAACTCCGACGGGCATCCAACGACGCCCAAAGAATTAGTCAAGGGGTACTCGGTTCAGCTCGGGTGCATTCTCCGGAGCACCGTCTCGATCAACACCGAGAACCTAAGGCATAAGGAACGAGGGAATTTGCGCAGCCTCCTCTTCACGAAGCTGCACGAACGATAGAAGTTCCCCGCTGACTTTGCAAACACACGCCTCTCAGGGAATAAAGTGAATAGTGCCGCCCTCACGAGGATGAGCACGGCCCTGTCTACTTGGAGAAGCACGGTGAAGGCAATGATTGAAAAAGGTGATAGTTATGAGAAGATCAAGGCGAAATATCCTTTGATCAGCGAAGATGACTACAAGGACTTCAAGATCAAGTGCGAGAGCAGCGCAACCTCTGAATCAAGTCAGTGGGGGAAAGAAATGCGGCAGTTGAACTTAGGGGTCCACCAACTTGGTCCCGGCGGTTACAGAGTGGCGGAGCCTATATGGGACAAGGAGGACGCGGAGCATGCCGAGCAAGGCCTACCGCCCGGCTTCGAGAAATACCGTGACAAGCAGACCTGGAACTTTGTCAGGGCCCGGTACAAGGAGGACCCGGTAACAAAGGAGCTTACCACGGATCCGAAGACCAGGGCGCTTGAGCTTGTTCTGGTAAGCAATACACCCCCGCATAAGTAGCTCCATACGGTTGCATTCTAATTAATCCCCAATATTTGTAAATGGTTCACGTTCCTTCCGTAGGACACTGAAAGTAGTAGCACGGGGTCGTCTCAGAGCTCCCCTTTCGACACCCCTTTAAATAGGGCGTTAAACGTAATGAAAAACAAGGATAAGCTCAGTAAGCCGTCGTCAGCTGGTCGTGTGGCCGGCAAAGGCTTGTCCACAAAATGGTCATCATACTATACCGCTGGTGGGCGAAAAGAGAAAAAAGACCAGCTCGGAAAGCCAGTCGCACAAGGTTGAAGCACTCAAGGCACAAGTGGCGCGGATTTCGGAGATTATCCAAGAGCAAGTGCAACAACAACTAGGAACGAAGCTCACCGCCATGGTGCCTATGTTGATTCAGGGGCTGACGACGTGGATTGCGGGCGGCCAACAGGGGACTCCCCTGGTTCCCAGCTTCACGGCCAGCAATTCGCACAACGCGCAGGTGGCGCCATTGGTGTCTCAGGCGGCGCCATTGGTGTCTCCGGCGGAGGCGGTATTCGTGTCTCCGGCGCCGGCACGGGCATTGGAGCTTAATGCACCCGGGTGTACGCCGGCCGGCACCTCGCCAGCAAGCAGCCCCTCCGTCAGTTGCACGCCCGCCGTTGGCGGTGTCTCGACATTAGCCGAGCTCGATGGCATCACGGTAACTAAGCCTCTCGGCCGATGACTTCATCTCCTTGCCTTTGACTGGGCATCCCTGACGCCCTACATGTTTTCGCAGGGCACCGCCGATGTTCCTTGCACTCTCCTGCACTTCGTGGGCGGCGAGTTGGTCGATGTCGCCAAGGGCAGAATCGTTCAACCGGGCAACCCCGTGTTCCACGGTAATCCGATGCCACCCGCAGTGTATAGGGTTGAACTGGTTCGGGTGCTGCCAGGCTGCGACGAGTTGTTACCTCCGATTCGACCCGCTGGGGCCGACGAAGAAGATGAGATGACCCTCAGCGCCTCCGTAAACTGGCCCCTGCTTTGGCCGAAGATCCAGATTCTTTTGGGGGCGGGGGACACCACCCCACATACAAGACCACCATTCGTGCCGGCGCCAAGCCATGGCAAGAACGCCGCAACGCTACCAGACATGCCAGACATCCCTATGGCACAAGATTCGGACATGCATATGGCATAGGATCCAGACGACGATGACAACGACGACGGTACATTTACCAACTTCGATAAGTACTTTGCCGAACATGGGTACGGTGACGAGTTCTGTGGGCCTCCTTCTCAAGAACCCAACCAAGACGACCGCGATCTAGCTCGTACCGCGGAGAAACCTAATTGCAACAGGCGTCGTCTGGCGTTCAGTTCTCAGGAGACGCCTCAAGCTACCGCCTTCACCGAGCCTCAGATAGCCGAGGTGCGAAATATTATCAGCCCCAACATGCTCAAGAAGGAGGTCTATGAGCAGAACTCGATCCCATTATAGCAAATCAAGAAGAAGGGACGGAAATGAAAGACTAGGGCACCGGTCCGAGCCAGCCGGCACCGAGTATGATCCGTGCTCAGGACGGGCCACATTCACCTAAGGATATCTCGAGGAGGGTGCATGTGGCGGGTAGGGCGATGCTACCGACAAATATGCTCAATGCTGCAACCGGTGCTATCGGAGTCTGCATGACAGTGTTCTTTCTTTGGAGAAGCGGCGTCTCTCCCAGAATGATGTGGCATACCCGGTTTTCATGGCCAAGGTGCCAGAGGGCAAGGGCTTTGTGGATGGCGCCCTCGGGGGTACGATCGTCCTGCGGTTTGATGACATCTTTGCTATGTTTAACCTTCATCCGCTGCACTACACCTTCATTCGGCTGTTTTTGCTGAGTATGGAGATGCAGATCATTCGAGACAAGACGCCGGATATCATGATAGTCGACCCCTTCTACATGCGTGCCAAGATCTTGGGCAGCGCTGGGGACCAGCAAGTCTAGAGTTCACAACTCGAAGGCGTCATTCTGGCAAACCCAGATAAGGATAACTTCCTCGTGCCTTACTTTCCCGAGTAAGTCATCCCCTCACCGCCCCGTAACATATGATTTCTTAGATTTTGATCATTCTTTTTTTTCTAACATTCCGTGTTCTGTGCAGTGACACACATTGCACACTCATCCTCTTAAGCCCAAAATATTCCATGGCCATGTATTTCAACCCGGACCGTGACTCCAAGATAGACTACACAAATATCAAGAAAGTTCTTGATGATGCTCTCCCCGGCTACGCCACATCTGGAGGCACCTGTAAGAGGCCAGTTCGTAGGTACGACAGGCATGTGTTCACCCACAATACGACGTTCCCCTGCGTCAAGAAGCCTCCTGGAGGTCAGAAGGATGCCTACTACGCCCTCCATCACATGCGGGCGATCGTACGGGACCGTAATTAATCACCTTCTGCTACCAAATAATCTCAAAGATTGGGCCGCAAGCTTGGCGGCAATCCAGGACGCGGACCTTCGAGAAGAATTCTGTCGAATCCAGTCGGAGTTTGCAGAAATCATCCATCAAGATGTCCTTCGTACCTCGGGGCAGTTCTACCTCAGATATCAACCGTCCAACAGTGAGATAGACACAACGCTACAAATGCAGGCTGACAACGCCCACGACTTCATGACCATCACGAAAACCGGCGGCTTCGTCCACGCTCCGGTCCCATTAGTCGAGTCGAAAGTAGTGATGCTATTTGGAGTTCTGAAACATCGATTATCTCATGTTGTAATTAAACTTTAATGAACTTGTATGTCTCTTTGGTTTGGACAGTCGTTCAACTTAGATGTAATCGATGCTATTTATTAGTAGGACCATGAATCGTGCTATTAATGTCTTGCTTTTCTCTTCCGATCCTTTTGTTGCATACTTATATATTGCTTATGTATTATCTGTTGTTTGGCTTCTGCATAGGGATGTCGTCGTATGTCGTGTACAAGGGTAAGGTTCCCGGAGTCTACGACGACTGGGAGGAGTGTCGGAGACAGGTTCACCGTTTCAGCGGTAACAGTTACAAAGGGTACACCACTAGGGTGGAGGCGGAATCTAGATACACGCGCTATCTAGCAGCAGAGAGGAGGGAGCGTTGGAGGAACTGGATGAAGACCAGTTTCATCACGATGATGCTCATCGTGATGACCGCAACTCTCTTCTATGTGATGGTAGTTTAGATGATCGATATCGACTTGTAATGTGAAGACAAACTCACTACTCGCGGTCTCGAGACTTGTAATGTTCTACCTTTGTTCGGTCTTTTGAATTCGGAGACTAATATGATGAATTGTATCCGAAGACTAATCTTCTATTGTATTCGATGAATCTGCTGTTGCTGTGTGGTGTTGTCTATATTCTGTCCAATAATATATTTTGTAACATGTGCAAAAATCAGAAAAGTAAAAAAAAAACAAATATTCATACTAATGGCGCATCACCCCAAAGTGCCCCATTAGTATGCCAAAGGATACTAATGGCGCATCACCCCATAGTGCGCCATTAGTATGCCAAAGCACATGGGTAAATATGGCCCCCTGGGAGGCATACTAATGGCGCATGTTGGTCTATACTAATGGCTCACGACATGGTGCGCCATTAGTATACCAGATACTAATGTCGCACCAGTGGTGCGCCATTAGTATTTAATACTAGTGGCGCACCAGTAGTGCACCATTAGTAGTCAAAACTAGTGCGCCACTAGTAGGCCTTTTCCTAGTAGTGCAGGATGCATGTCCCCGCCGGCCACTGCATGCGCCTGGTTTGTTACTAGGCATATTTAATAGGGTGGTTATGGACTAAATTAAGGAGATTTATTTTCTCTGTGTGCATCCACCAAATTAGAGGATACGGTACTGGATACAGACACTCACATTAAACTAACATTCAGAAGAACAAAAGTTCAGCATGTCTATGCATCTCAATGATTCACCATACTATAATCAATATACAAAGCTGTGAGAAGGTGTGGAAATAAAGAAAATGTGTCGATGCTTCTCTGAGCAAAGGGCCTCCCTGCGCACGCATTAATTTCCTGGGCATGCTTGTTTCTTCTCAATGTTGCGAGGACTTTGAGCATGTTGGCAACTCCACAGCTAGCTAGCTGCCTCATCTTGCAATTGATGCTGACACATTTGCAGCAAACACATGAGGCAATAGAGATGACTCAACATGGGTCCATATTGTGCAGTTCCCCTGATATCATATCCATTGTCCTAAATCTGAAAAGATAGGAAAACAGTAGCTATACTTAAACGGTGTTGCAAAACAGTAGCACATATCAATAGCTCAGCATGAGAAAACACGATCATCTGGACGAAGGGGATACTGACCTGCCTGAGGAAGATTACATATCATTTCATAAGTCCTTGGTTGATTTCCACCTTTGGCTGCACTGCTTGTTTGCTCCTCCACACATGACAGGATCGTTCCGCACTACATTCAACAAGTCAACGTACGAATAAGCTAATTTCATCTTGCAGTGGTCATTGTACCTAGTTACGAATGTAGGAATACCTGGAGAACCATGAGGTTAGCTGGCAGCAGGTAGATGCAGCCATATAAATTTTGTGCGGTGCTACCAAAATTGAGGTTTGTATCCCTTCCCGTTATGAGAATTCTTCTTGAAGTTGGTAGAATGTGACGGATGTTCTTTGCATCAAACTTGCCTTTCCCCTGAGATTTGTTCTTGTTGTTTTGGGGCTGGTTGGGCTGGAAGTTCTTCTCGTGTACCATGTGGGCACTAGAAGCTCCCTCAGCGACTCGAGCACGTGTGTCTTTTGCTCTCGCATTCTCCTCAAAATCAAGAGTGCTAATGAGATCCAAAACAGAAAACTCATGTCTCTTGTTTTTCAGTGAAGTAGCAAAATCGTTCCACGAAGGTGGAAGCTTGGTAATGATGGTCCCATCAACAAATTTCTCCGGCAACACACACTTAAAGTACTCAAGTTCCTAAGAGAGTGACTGTATCTCATGAGTCTGCTGAACAACAGAGCGCTCATCAGTCATCTTGTAGTCACAGAATTGCTCAATGACGTACAACTCGTTGCCAGCGCCCGAGGGCCCAAACGTGGCCTCGAGCGCAGCCCACATGTCTTTGCTGCTGTCAAATGACATATATGAATCGATAATGGAATCGTCAAGAACACTCAGCAGGGCGGCTTAGAAGAGGTTATCCATGTTCTGAAAAGCTTCCTGTTGTGTAGGATTAAGATAGCCCTCAGGCTTACCCTTAGTGGCGTCATACCAGTACATGATCTGAAACCAATATACTGCTCTTGTGCACCACCTTTTATATTGTACCCCCTTAAAAGTAGGCGGCTTCAAAAGCGCAGCAAAACCACTTGGAGTAAATTGCCTGTAATTAGGTTTTTGGATTGGATTGTTGAATATATGAGCAATTTAGTATGAGATTTAATCCAAATCAACAGTAAATAGATCATGACGACAATTGCAAACATCAAAGTAATGATGCGGACTAAACCAGGAGGACAGAATCACATACTGTACAGCGGGAGCAGAACCGATGTGGTTGATGTTGCCACTCATGTCGTTGATGAAGAGGTTACCGAGGTTGGGGAAGATGGCTGTCGTTGAGGAAGTCATCGCTGGCAGCAGTCACAGGAGTGTGCTCCCCAAAACCTTGATCGCCCCTCTCCCGTACAGTATCACGGAAGGCGGGGTTTGAAGGACTGATGTCCCTTCTCGCGGTGCACGCCGGAAGGAGGGCTGGAGAAGAACTGCATGGCGGCGCTAAGATTTGGAACGGTGCGAAACCATATGATATAGCGGCGGCTAGGGTAGAGCATGTCAGGTCGGTCGTGCGAGTATAATAATAGGCCTTTGGCCCCCAAACCCCACGTCCAAGTCAATAATAGCTCAAAAAAATCCAATAATAGCCCCACCAAGGTTTGTCTCAAAAAAAGGAGTAATTAAGGCGTCTGTTAGTCCCTTTAGTATAAATACAATATCATTAATAATGGCCCCACCTTTTGTCTCACAAAGTATGTTGGAGTACAACCGGCTACACATTTACAATCCGCTTCTCTCCTCTCTCCTCTTCTCTCTCATTCAACTAAGCACAAATACTATATTTAAATCCTTATAGCCTGCTTATGTCATCTAATTGTAGTACTTGCTCTAAAGTTACTATCCACTGTGTAGTCTTAAATGTCAGGCGTGCAGCAGGAGGTGCCCTCGATCGGCGTGCCGCTTCAACGGCGAAAGTATTGAGAGGTTGCGCCGCCCTGACTTGCCATCAATGTGGAGCGGCGGGCTTAGCTGGCGCTGGGAGGGAAGCGCGCGCGGGAGGGGGGAGGGGTTTTTGTTGGGCCAAGAAGGTGAGAAGCCAACTTGGGATCAGTCCAGACGAGGAAATATCATGTGCTCCCATACTCTGCATATGACACTAGTCTATGTTACTAATCCCTCCTTTCCAGTTTATAGAGATGTTTAGAGTAACATAGTAATATGTTACAGTACAAGTTACTCCCCACTATGACCAGCCTTGGCCTCTCCCAGTGCTCCACCATGTATAGCTGCTAAGCCTGCAACGTTGGCATAAAATATGATGTGGCACCAATAAACTAAGCACCTATGCATTGAAGACTTGAGTTACTAAGCCATTTAATGCACTTAGCACCTCATCTAAAGAGCATTAATAATATAGCCAGTGCCATGTCATCTACAACCCATCTTATAATCAACATGTACAATAGTAGATCAAAAGAGTGTACTACTACTTTTTTATTCTGTGGCCACCTTTCATTCTCATAAAGTGCCTAGGAGCACGTGCTAGAGCTGGCTCTTCACGAAGAGCCCGCTTACCTTATCTCTCTTCTTCTCTTTCCTCCAACTAAGCAGAAATATACTAGTTTATTCCTTATAGCCCGCTGACTCAGCTCTATTGTACTTGCTCTAAGCACATATAAGCACTTACTAGCACCCCCTTGACCGTGGACCTTGATGGTGTACGTCACCTTGTGTCTCATAATTTTCCTCGTCATCATCTGAGTCCTAGAAGAACTCACCCACATCATCATTAGCATGCAGCCGCCTTGATAGACAACATGCACAGAAGGAGTAGAGGCGACTGGGGATGCACCACCACCACGTCGTGGGACTACGTATGTGCTTGTGTGCGTGCAGCGTGCATGTTTTTCCATCGGTGCTAGCTCTAAGGCCGAGGCTGCGGTCGTCTTTGTCTCCGACTAGTAGTTGAGCAACGACATCAAAGGGGTGCTGCAAGAGATGCGTATGCGCCGTTGTGTGCGAGCTTCGCCATAGCACGACAAACTGGACGTCGCCGCGATGCACGCCTCTATGCAGCTGAGTGTGTGCGCATGCATGTGTTATTCACGTGCATTCTGTGGCCGAGCTTGTGTACGTGCGTTGTGTGCTCCATGTTGTGCACGTATGTGCATGAGTTGGATCGGATGGAGTTAGTGCGTTGGCTTTTGTACATGCGTGGCTGCATGCGTCCTGTACATGCGTGGCTTGTTGCGTGGTTATCAATAATTCAATATAAACTACTCCCTCCGTTCCTAAATATAAGTCTTTCTAGCCATTTCAAATAGACTGCAACATACGGATGTATGTAGACATATTTTACAGTGTAGATTCACTCATTTTGTTTCGTATGTAGTCCCTCATTGAAATATTTAAAAAGACTTATATTTGGGAACGGAGGGAGTATAAAACATTTTCAACTTAGCACCTGATGTACCGTTTCTAGTGGTTAGTGAAAAGTTCATGTTCTTTTATTTGTTTATAGGTGGCCAGGCGGCAAAAAACAGGGGAAAACGTGCAAGGTTCCTTGCATATGCTCCACCGCGAGGTTCCTTGCTCCTCCTCGGTTGTCGGGAATCTATGCTCTTCAACTCTTTTCTTTTACATGAGCTTTGTTCATCCTTTTCCCAACACACGAGACATCTAGCATCAAGGTGCACGTGTCATGCAAGAAAATGGAGATAATCAGATAAGCAGTGCGTAAGTGAGTCGTGCGGGGGGGGGGGGGGAGCGGGGGGAAACCCTTTTTCGTGAGTGAGTCATGCACTTCGATGGCACCCACGCAATATTTTTCTCCTCGATGGCACGTGAATAGTGCACATACTCAACGACAGAGCAGGGGATGGTAGCAATGACATGGTCAACCCTTTTTTGGAGAGAGTACGTACTACTAGTAAATAACTTTGATGTGTCCCATCAACTCGCAGAACGACGAGAAGCTTGATTACGCCTTCTCCCTCGCCAACGCGTGCGCGGTGCCTCATAGCACGAGGAGAAACTTTTGCTTACAAGCGGTGGTCGTGCAGCAGTTCATTTGCTGTTAGATTGCCAGAAGCACTACTGTAGAACCATCGACTTCCGGAAGAGGCGAAGAGCCAAGCGCAAGGTCACCTACTAACCTTAGGCTAGGCGTAGTGGGAGTAACATAAGTAGGGGTACCGCCTTTTTTTTATTCTAGAAACAACCACACGCGAATATCAAGGTGCTGGTTGAAAGTGCGTTATATCGACTAGAGGGGGGGGTGAATAGGCGATTTTTATGAATTCTTCACTGAGGAATTTGCTGGTGAGGAAATTCCTAAATGAAGAACTACTTGCAGCGGAATAAGTACTCAGAAAGGAACATAACAGAACACAAGCATAGTCATCATGATGATATGAAGACAAGCACAAAGTACAGAAAGCGTAAACACAGGATAACACAAGGAGAAATACGAACAGACTGAAGAAATAGAGCTGAGGAAATTTAGAAAGTCTTCAGTCAAAGTCTTCAAACAGATATGAACAGGCACACAACAACATACATGAGGAATTTAAAGAGTTGAGGAAATAGAACCAGTAAGCTTGGTGAATACAATGATTTGGTAGACCAGTTCCAAATGCTGTCTCAGTTGTACATCTGGTTGGAGCGGCTGAGTATTTAAACTCGAGGACACCCAGTCCCAGACACACAGTCCTCACCGTATTCTCCTTGAGCTAAGGTCACACAGACCTCGCCCAATCACTCGTGGTAAGTCTTCAGGTGACTTTCGAACCTTCACAACCTCGGTCACTCGGCGATCCACAATTCCTCTTGGATGCTCTAGACCTTGACGCTTAACCGTCTGGAAGAAGCACAGTCTTCAAAGGAAACAAGCGTCGGATCCACGCATTATCAATCTCTTCAGTGATGCTCAATCACTTGGGGTTTTGTAGGTTTGGGTTTGGGATTTCCTCACTTGATGATTTTCACTCAAAGTCCTCGGAGGATGGGTTGCTCTCAAATGACAAGTGTCAGTTTCTCTCGGAGCAGCCAACCAGCTAGTGGTTGTAGGGGGCGGCTATTTATAGCCGGGGAGCAGCCCGAGATGATAAGACATAAATGCCCTTGTCTGATATGACCGTTAGGTGGGTAGATATATTGGGACAGCCGGCGCGTAGCACAACAACGGTCGGAATATTTGGGTTCGAATTCCTCAGGGCTATCAAGTTCCTCACTTGGTAGGCAATCCGCACTGGCGAATTCCTAACTCTTCAGTTAGAACAAATTCCTCAAAGACCAGAAGAACTTCATCTCTGTCACTGAAGAATATGACTAAACTGTGCGAGATTTCCAATGGCTTCACTCGAAGGGATTGGTAGGTGTAGGATTTGAGTTGAGCATCACATGGAAATTTTTCCTTAGTATTTCCTCGACCCCCTTTAACAGTACGGTGTTTCCTATGACTCAAGAAAGAGAAAATGAAACTATGAAAACAAAATTCTTCGCGCTTCATGTTCCTCGAATGATAACTAAGTCTTCAAGTTCACACCAATTTCTTCACTTTCAAAGTCTTCAGAAAGTCTTCAGAAATCCAAAGTCTTCAGTTGAAGAACTTCATTTTAGGGGTCGACTTTCTCTGTAAATATCAAACTCCTCATAGACTTATAGACCTGTGTACACTCACAAACGCATCAGTCTCTTAACCTATAAGTCTTTAATACACCAAAATCACTAAGGGGCACTAGATGCACTTACAATCTCCCCCTTTTTGGTGATTTATGACAATATAGGTTAAGTTTTCAACGGGGATAAACATGTGAAGTGTAAATACTGATATTGAGGAATTTGATTGCAAGATATAGAAGAACTCCCCCAGAAGATGTGGATCGTGAGGAATTTGCTTTTGAAGCAATGCACACTTGAAGAGTATAATCATGGAGATCTCCCCCTATATCTTGTAATTCAGACACGCATTTGACATATAATATGAGGAATTTGAAATGCATGATGAAATATGCAGAAGAACACAACAAAAGTATCAAGTCACCATAGAGTTTAAGATTACAACTCGATCCAGCAAAGTCATCAGAAGAACGAGAGTTGTAACTTAGCAAAAAAAACGCCCATATATAGACCCACTTGAAGACTAACTCAAATTTCTCCCCCTTTGTCATCGAATGACCAAAAGGGTTGAAACTGAGGACTTAACGCCCCTAAAGAATATTATGATGATGGAGGAGCGCCAGCGTTTTCAAGGTCTTGAGTCGTTGTAGGGCCTGCTGCAGTGTCGTCCAAATCTTCATTCTCGTCCGTGGCGCGTGATGAAGAATATGAGCTAGCCACCAGAGAAGGAAGCTTGACCTTCTTGAATTTATTCGGTGGAGGTGCAGACCAGTCAAAGTCTTCCTTGAAGCCCATTTGCTTCAGATCTTCTTCGCCATATAGATGAGACAGAATTGCCCAGGTGCGATCAAACACTTCATGGAGGTAGTAGTGGTTTTTCATCACTGCATTGTGTGTAGAGGTCATGTTGTGAAGAATAGAGCCAAACTGATGCTTAACCCATTTGTGATTCAGATCGACATTCTGGTGAAGACTTATGAGCAATTCACGGCCAGTCATCACACGTGGAGCAGTAGCTTAAGGACTTGACTTTGTAGCATTGGCAGCAGAATCATGTGTGGCAGAGTCATCATTGGTGGAATAAGATGCAGCTTTGTGGAACTGACCATCCAATGGACGAATGCCTTCATCGATCATAGCTGGTGACTTGCCCTTCTCATCAGATGAGGAAATTGTCCGCTTGAGGACTTCAATTGGGGGCAAGTAGCTTCCATGGTTAAGTGTATCAGCCTTGTAGTTGAGTGAAGACCTTGATCTGAGGAATCTCATGATCCATGGTGCGTAAGGCTTCAGTTCAAATGGTGAAAGTGCAACATTCGCAAGAGTCCTCATGAAGAAATCATGGTAATTGATAGGAATACCATGCATGATGTTGAAGAGCATATTCTTCATCATCCCCACAATTTCTTCATCTGAATAATCATGTCCTTTGATTGGGCTGATAGTCTTCGCCAGAATGCGGTAAATGGTTCTGGGCACATAGAGCAAATCCTTCACGAGGAATTTGGTCCTTTGAGCTTGTTCAGGCTTCAGCGACTTCATGCGCACTTGCATATAGTGATCTGTAAGTTCAGGTTCATCATACAGACATCATGCGCCTTCTGGTGGAGGACTGATAGGTAAGGCACGAAGCAATTCAGAGGCAGGTGCCTTGTAGTGAGTGTTTTCAGTCATCCAGTCCAACATCCAAGAGGTGACGTCAGCAGCGTTGCCTGTGATATGCAAAGTTGTGTAGAACTGAAGAATAACTTCTTCATTCCAATCGATGATGTCAGTGCAGAAATTCAGCAAGCCTACATCGTGAAGCATACTGAGAACCGGCGTGAAGCAAGGCATAGATTCCATGTCCACGTGAGGAATGTGGTCATGATCGAAGATTTTGTCCTTGTCAAAGAGAACTGGGGAATAGAAGTTGGCCTGGCTGGCTATCCAGAAACGCTTCCTTCTGAGACGAGCTTTGTCATAGGGGTTGAATTCAGTGAAGAATACGTGCTCGCCGAAGAAATCATCAGCGTTGAATTTTGGCTTCTTGGAGAAGGGATTCTTTGGCTTGGGTTGAGGAGTGTCAGTGATTTGCAGTATCACCTCAGGAATTGCAATCTCAGGTTCCTCATGCTGAGGAATTTCAGTATCTTCTGCAGTTGCAGCCTGAGTCATCACTTCTTCATTCACAGTTTCTTCAGCACTAGTGGCTGGAATATCTTCATGAATAGACGGGGTTGCACGTGGTTCATCAGATCCCACTTGTACTTCAGTAGTGGCTGGGGACTGAGGAACAACTTGGAGAGGAGTGAACATTGGTGAGTTTGGATGTCGACTGTCCCAAAATTCATCATTGAGCACAGGAGTGGTACATCCAATATCCACATCCTCATCATCAAGTTCTTCAACACCTGCCTCTTCAGCAGTGAATTGAGGCACAGGTAAGGAAATGACTGGGTTTGAAGGGATCTCATACACTTCAATTTCTTCGTCCAACTGCTCTATCGAAGTAGCAGATGGAGTTTCTTCATCAGATTCCTTGGGAATCTCATATTCTTCACCAAAAGGAACAAGGTCCTTTGATGGCATTGAGGAGACAGGGACGACATCAATTGGATTGTCAATTGAACTGACCAGCGTCTTCATCTTCTTCTGAGCTGAAGAATTTGAAGAGGTTGATGCCTTCCTCTTTTTCATCATTGCACGTTTTGCAGCCTTGGTCTTCTTCACATCAAGAGCAGATGGAAGGATAGGAGTTGGTGTAGGCGCAGGAGGTGCATTATCTTCAAGCGGAACTGTTGCAATTACCCTGACTTGTTCAATTTCCTCGGGCGCATCACTAGTGGATGCCCTGGCAATATCATCAGCGGCTGGAATGGAGTCATCAGCCCTGGTATTCTCACTTTCTTCAGCAGCCATACTGACATTAGCGGTGCTGGCATGTTCTTCAGTGGGCTGAGCAGATTCTTCAGCCTGAGGAATTTCAACCTGCACCAGAGCAGTGGCAGTTGAAGAGAAAGTCCTCGTCAGATTGACGAAACGTACTTTTGCTCCCTTCCAATCAGCATGGTACCGATTGAAATCATCACTCAGTTGCTTGATTTCAGCTTGCACAACAATGAGTTGTTCTGGAGTGAGAGTGAGGACATTGTCCTTGAGGTAGCGATGTTTCTTGTATTGCGCTTTCTTCAGCCTTCGCCCTTCTTCATATTTCCACTTTTCTTCCTCAATGAAGTGAGTGAGGACATGACTTTGCGCAGGAGTGAGGTTCATCTCCTGCAAAGGTGTAGCTGGGTCCTTGTGCCATAAGTCGATGAAATCGAGTATCGGCTTGGGATCCAGAAGAAGTGGCACATTGCTGCCTTTGGCTCTAGTGGCCTTGGCTTGCCTGTCTCTGATGATTTCAGCAAGTTCATCATCATCCGCCTCATCATCATCAGAGGGCACTTTGAAAGCGACTTGCTTCTTGTGAGGACCTGGTCAAATACCTCATCCAACATTGGCCTTTTTCTTCAGCAGTGAGGGACCAGCTGAGGAAGGTCGAGCAACTGAGGAGCTTGCAGATGCTCCTGAGGCAATAGAGAAGCCTTGAGTCCTTTGGCACGTGGAAAGATGCACATGTGCCGAAGATTTTGTCGGATCAGTTGAAGACTTTGTCGGAGGAGGAGGAGCAGACTGAGGAATTGGCCGTGAGGGCTTTGAAGATGCTGGCCATGAGGGCATTGAAGGAGAAGCACTAGACTTGTGGGCAGGCTTCTTTGGCATAGCCTTCTTGGGCTTACTACCAGATGCCTCAGCAGCGTTAGCAGCAGCAGCAGAATCTTCATTGAATTTCCTCACTGCTTCTTTTGCTTTCTTGGCTAGTTTGGCCTGTCGCCTAGCCCATTCAGTAGCATAGTCCTCACCGCGCTTGAGGCTGGCAGGATCCGCCAGTTGGCCAGGCCTCAATGGAGGTCTTGAGCATGGAGGGTTGAGCGCGAATTTCTTCATGTACTTGGGAGTAACATATCTGTACTCCCTCCATTCTCGTGCCCATCTCCTCTCAATTCGTTGGATGCGCACTTTGCGCTGATTCTTGTCCTCCTTGCCAAACATGGCCTCATCTGGAGTGCAGTATCCAGCATATATATCCTCAGGGATTTCAAACACTGTGTTGACCTCAGGCCTTTTTCCTCCCTTCTATGGCTTCTTGTCAGCCATTTTCTTCAGCTGAGGAATATGAACAACTAAAGTTTCTGAAGAGGTATGCAACTTTTCTTCGAGGAACACTGCAAATGAGTTAAGTTGATGAGAACCTAGTGATTCAGTAGCGGACATTTGTACCTGTGAACAGAGTATGGTTGCGAGGAATTTGGAGAGGTCATATGCGTTCTCAGAAGATTTTCAAAAAGAGAAGGTTTGAGGAATTTGACCGATGAGTCTTGAAGAATTTCGCTAAGCGTTCTTTATCTTAGGTTCCAGAGTTGTATAGATTTGAAAATCCACACAATTGAGGAATCTTGAAGAAAATCATTGCTTAGAGAAACGAATCAAGAACAGATAACATGTGAGGTGTTTAGTGTGTGAAGATTGGAAGAATAAACACCTTTGAATATTTTTTAGGAAAACACATGAATCAAAGCGGGCAATAAAAGTAACTTTTAATTACCCTAAGTGAATAACACGACGAACTAGGAAGTGTTGAAGTGAAGTTCGTCCGTTCAGATCTTTCACGCCCTAACTCGGCAGAGGAAGACGGCTACGGCGGCGGTAGAGTGAAGAAATCCACAACCGGCGCGAGTACGACGGCGACGAGGTCGAGGCAGTGAAGCTCTTCCTCACCGGCGACGATGAAGTAGCGGCGGCGCTAGGGTTTGGGAAGCTCGAGCGGGAGAGAGAGGTCGAGCAGAGTAAAAATGAAGTGAGGAGAAGACAGGGGTATAGCGGCAGTGAAAAATGGTGCGCCCGAGGATTTCAGACGAACGTGCCCCTAGCTCTTCTCATTCACGTGACATGTGTCACCCACGTACTGTGAGGTGGCAATCGTGTAGGATCGTGGGTGAATAGATAAGTATTTGTCATGAGAAGCGGAACGATTTGAGCGGCAAAGCCGAAAATTTAGATAAGATAAGTTTTAAGTTACCGTTAGCAATTTCTTCAGCTGTCAAGGACACAGTGAAGACTTTGAACGAGTTTCAAATCAGAACGCACATGAAGAATTTGTGAATAGACTGGGTTGAGTTTAGCATAGAGGGGGAAGGGTCCGATCACATTCACTTAGCGAAAAAGTCAACTTGAAGAATTAGCAATAAGTGAATGTTGTAGAGGACATAAACTCATATATATATATATATATATATATATATATATATATATATATATATATATATATATATATATTCAACTGAAGACAAACGCCGGAAATAGTGAAGACATTGCAAGTTGAAGAATTTGAAAAACTGAGGAAAAACTCAAATTTGAAGATTTTCAACTTTTGTGGTGGCGTAACCCACCGTATAAGAAAGGTGGCTTCAGAAACCACGTACAATTGTCGTAGGGCTCTGAGAATCAATTTCTTCATTAATTTCTTCACACTTAGAGGGTTAGGCTTCATTGATTGAAGAAAAACATTATTTCGTGTGTTGCGCATCTAAGTCATCAAGTCAGCATAAGTGTTAGGATGAGTGTCCTATTTCATAGAACATTCGAAGATTCTAGGATATTTAGCTCACACCGCAACTTTCTAAATCTCTTCTCATCCAGGGGCTTAGTGAAAATATCGGCCAGCTGATCTTCAGTTCTTGCATGGCAGATGGAGATATCGCCCTTCAACACATGATCGCGAAGAAAATGATGACGAATCTAGATGTGCTTTGTCTTTGAGTGCTGAACTGGGTTGCGAGAAATCTTGATTGCGCTCTCATTGTCACAGTAGAGAGGCACATTCTTCACGTTGATGCCATAATACTTGAGAGTTTGCTTCATCCATAGTAATTGAGCACAACACAATCCAGCAGCAATATTCTCAGCTTCTGCAGTGGAGAGAGATACACAGTTCTATTTCTTCGAGGACGAACAGACCAAAGATCGTCCGAGGAAATGGCAAGTGCCTGACATTGACTTGCAGTCCACGCGGCCACCAGCATAGTCAGAGTCAGAATATCCAACGAGATCAAATGAAGAGACCTTGGGCTACCATAATCCAAGTGTTGGTGTGTGAGCTAGATATCGAAGAATATGCTTCATAGCCTTATGGTGTGATTCCTTCGGTGTAGCTTGAAATCGAGCACACATGCAAACACTAAGCATAATATCTGGCCTAGATGCACAAAGGTACAATAAAGATCCAATCATGGAGCGGTATACCTTTTGATTGAAGTCTTGACCATTTTCATCACTACATAGATGGCCATTTGTGGGCATTGGAATTTTGACCCCTTGCAATCTTGCATGCCGAATTTCCTCAATACTTCTTTGAGGTATTTCTCCTGCGATATGAATATACCATTGCGCTATTGACGAATTTGAAGACCTTAAAAGAATTTTAACTCTCCCATCATAGACATTTTATATTTTTCACTCATCATATAGGCAAATTCATCACTATAACGTTGGTCAGTACAGCCAAAGATAATATCATCAACATATATTTGGCACACAAATAGTTCACCATCATAAGATTTAGTGAAAAGAGTTGGGTCGAGTGAACCGGGTTTGAAGCCATTCTTCATGAAGAATTCCTTTAAAGTGTCATACCACGCCCGAGGGGCTTGCCTGAGGCCATACAGGGCCTTGTTGAGTCTGAAGACTTTGTCGGGATTCTTTGGATCTTCAAAACCTGGGGGCTGAGCAACATATACTTCTTCCTCAAGCTTACCATTGAGGAATGCACTTTTCGCATCTGTCGGTGTCAAAACTGGCGGATCTCGGGTAGGGGGTCCCGAACTGTGCGTCTAGGCGGATGGTAACAGGAGACAAGGGACACGATGTTTTTACCCAGGTTCGGGCCCTCTCGATGGAGGTAAAACCCTACTCCTGCTTGATTAATATTGATGATATGGGTAGTACAAGAGTTGATCTACCAAGAGATCAGAGAGGCTAAACCCTAGAAGCCAGCCTATGGTATGATTATTGTTCGTCCTATGGACTAAAACTCTCCGGTTTATATAGACACCAGAGAGGGCTAGGGTTACACAGAGTCGGTTACAATGGGAGGAGATCTTCATATCGTATCGCCAAGCTTGCCTTCCACGCCAAGGAAAGTCCAATCCGGACACGGGACGAAGTCTTCAATCTTGTATCTTCATAGTCCGGGAGTTCGGTCAAAGGTCATAGTCCGGCCATCCGGACACCCTCTAATACAGGACTCCCTCAGTAGCCCCCGAACCAGGCTTCAATGACGATGAGTCCGGCGCGCAAATTTGTCTTCGGCATTGCAAGGCGGGCTCTTCTCCAAATTCCATGTACCTGTCGAATAGTGTCTGGCTTCTGGTGCATGCTGTGCTCCTTGGCTTATGTGCCCAATAATGGCCATCTTCCGCGTGTCAAACGAATGCGAAAAGCCAGGGACTTTTTTCATTTAACCCCCTAGCTGCGTAAATGAGCCGCCCATAAAAGAGATGGGGATTTAGATCCAAATCACACCATCTTCCCTCCGCGAGCATTCATCGGAGCGCATTCGACAGAGATTCATTCCATCATGGCCGGTCCTCCAGCCCTCGGCCCGGAGATTGGGAGAGGTGTTCCGTCCCACACAGCGAGCTAGTAGCGCTCCAATCTAAGGGGCTCCTCCCCCCAGCATATATGGTCCCAGTTCGAGCCGGGCTTGCTACCTATAGTGGCGGAGAGCAGGCAGAGAGCGTCCCCAATCCCTCCAAAGGAGAGCGGGTATGCCTTGTCCCTTATTTAATAAGAGGGCTCGGATTTCCAATTCATCTGTTTCTCCGGGGGCTACTGGAGTTTTATGGCCTCCAGCTACACAACCTTACGCCTGCCTCCATATTGCATATTGCGGGCTTCGTGGCCCTTTGCGAGCTGTTTTTGGGCATCGAGGCCCATTTCGCACTATGGAAGAAGTTGTTCTGCCTCGTGCCCCGCTCTCAGGAGGGGTCGATTTATCAAGTGGGTGGAGCCGAACTATGGCACATCGCCGGGACCGGATATCTATCCGGAACCCCAAAGAAGGCGTCCGAGGACTGGCCTTCAGAATGGTTTTATATAGATGACGTCCCCCTGCCGGACCCTGTACGGATCGGCCTCCCTAAGTTTAATAATGCTCCCTTGAAGAAACGCCTGAGCTGGCATCCACGGAGCCCTCAGAGGGAAACTGACAGGGACGACCTTTACCTGAGGAGCCAGATAAGGTTGGTAGCTCATTCCGGACTGACCATGATCGAGGTCATGTCCACATGCATTATGCGGGGGGTGCAGCCGCTTCAGTACAGAGGCCACCCCATGTGGGATTTCAACGAGGAGGACTATGCCACCCGGTGCGGTCACAAGGGGCCGGATTCGGCTGCCACTCTAACGAAGATCTTATCCGCTTTGTACTAGGGAGAAGAGGAGGAATTCCTCTATGTCAACCCATGGGGTGGATTCTCTATGTACAATCCTCCAAGCTGGGCGAGCGAACACTTTCACATGCCAATCCGTTTTCAAATTCCCATAGTTGAGTACTTAGTCTAGCAATTTTAACGCAGGAGCTACGCCAGACTATAAAGGAGATAAACAGCCCTCCTCCACAACCCGAGGACCCGGAACGGTCCCTCGACCCGGACTCCCAAGAGGACCCGGACTTATGTGGAGAGCTAATTGATGGGGTGTTTCATCAATTGAGTAAGGACAACACCTTAGTGGCCATTACGGCCGATTATCCCGGACTACTCCCAGCCTCAAAGGTAACCGAGACCGAAGTCCCAGTACTTTCAAGAGGATCCATCCGTGCTTATTTTTGATCGCCGTATACCAATGGTGTTTTTTGCAGGGGAAGCCCTTGAGGCGGAGGGCCGAGCCCGCGGTGGCGGGCCAAGAAGGGCCATCGAGGCCCAGCGGGCTGAAAAGAAGTGCGGACCGGATCGAGACACCGGCGCAACGGTATGGCGTGCAACTTTAATGCCCAGGGTTTATGCCCTGAAGGCATACTAATGCTCCTGCTCTCTTCAGGAAGAAGAGCGCCCGCTGGACTATATCCACCGGCTAGGCTTCAAGGTCGGGTCCGGAAGCGGAGGCGAACATGGGCGCGCACCAGATGTTCCTCCGACAGAGGACGTGGACGGGCTATCTGCCACCAATTCAGAGGTGGAGAGTGCCATGAACCACAGGCGTCACCGGACTGTTCTTCGTGACACATGTTAAGAGGCGTTGGACGCCTTTAATACGGGAGATGCGTCCCTCCGTGCCGCTCAAAATGGTCTAGCCAGAGCAACAGAGCAGTATGTAAAAGACATACGGGTGAGTAAATCTGATGGTTATATATGTCAGTAGCCCCGAGACTTGAAACAATTAAAATAACTGATTTAAGGATCATTTGTTATGCAGGGTCTTACAAAAAGGAATACGCAACTGTCCCAGGAGCTAGAAGAGTGCAAGGCCCAACTTGAGGCCGCACTAGCCGCCATAGAGAATGCCAAGGGGACCCCCTTAGGTAATATATGCTTCGAAAGATAAGTATGTTGTGAAGTGCGGCATGTGTGCAATTCTGACAATAACAGTGTAGATGGGGCCGGAGTGGATCCGGACAAGCAACAACTCTTGCGCCAGTTAAAGGCCGGCGAGAGCGTGCTGACGAGGGTGAGGAAAGAGAAGAACAAGCTTCAAGATGGCAATACCTAGCTGGGCGAAGAACTAAAGGATGTTCTTGCTCAGCTGTCGGATTCCGTAAAGGAGAATCGGCGACTTCAACGCGGCATTTTTAGTAAGTGCTTGAACGAATCTTCGAAAACGAGTTCGACGAGGAAGTCGATTGATAGAGTTATGTCTGTAGATATGCTGACAGGTCGGCCTGCGGAGGAAATGCCCGGTTTTACGGGTGACCTTCTTCCCGAGCTATCGCAACTGCACGAACGAGTTCGGCAGGCGATGCAAGGCGTCGTCCAGGCTTTGTGGCCATCCCTCTCCATGCCCGAAGGCCTTGGAGAGCTTGCAGAGAAGCTGAAGGGAGCGCGGCAGTGCTTCCAATTATGGAAGATATCGGCCTGCCGTCAAGGCGCCAGGGAGGCCTGGGCCATGGTGAAGACGCGGTACACGAAGGCTGACCCAAACCACATGACCGAGGTCGGACCTGTGGGGCCCGACGGGAAGGAGATCCCTGTTAGTTTAGTGTACTGCCAGGTAGAGCTGGCCGCCAAGTATTCCCAACAGGACTGTAAATTAGACAGTCTGTTGGATGGTATTGAAGAAGAATATACCCAGTCAAATTGACTATGTAATTTAAAATGACATGTAAAATGCCTTCTAGCCGGATTGTAGATCATTTGTCATTGCGGACCTTTTTGCTTCTACCTCTGGACCCGATAGTTCGGAGTGTGTCCAAATACCCTCTCGGTTATGTAAGAACCAGGGCATGCGTGGAGACCAGGCGTAGGGGTCATAAGTGCTTTAGCAGACAAGTGCCCAAATAGTTATGTTATATTACATGGTTAGTAAGAAACATCTTCCAGGGAGAATAGTTCCGTTAGGGGTTGCTTTCCCTGGGAGGCATGCCCTAAAGTGCATGTCCGGACTGCGAAAAAAGCAGAAAAGCATCTGGGGGCAGATAAATAAACAAGTGAAAAACCATCTTTTAGTTCACGGACCGAATATTCCCTTAAGAACGCTAGCTTTCGGCTTCACCCAGTCTGAGGTACACATCCGGCTGACCCGACAGTAACAATCGCAGAGGTGCTCCCTTTACCACCTAGCCGAACAATCGGGAATGTAGGGGTAATCACAGGAACCAGGCAACCCAGTTTGGCCAAAACTTAAGTCATATCGATGCATATAATGGTGAATAAAAGGTTCATGCGGAAGTGTCACACATGTGTAGGGCATGAGGCCCGTGTATATAAGCTTCTGATAAAGAAGCCCCCAGGTATAGTGAGCGCGGGTCGCGCGTCAATTATTTGCGAAAAATATGCAAGCAAGCCCTTAAGGGCTTGTAAGAGAAAGGGAGGGAGAAGGAGAGAAATATAAGGCGGCTGATTTATATAAAAAAAGGGACAGAGGAAGTAGACGAACACAGAGTTCGGCGCTAGGCGTAGAATCTTCGTAGGCATGCTGCGTTCCATGGGTTCGGCTCGAGTCGGTTATCCGATGCATTTCGCAGACGGTACGCTCCACCAGTCAGGACTTGGTCGATTACGAAAAGACCCTCCCATTTGGGCTTGAGTTTGTCCTTTTTCTTGTCCGGCAGGCGTAGAACTAGTTCGCCAACATTGTAAGTTTTGGCCCGTACTTCTCTGCTTTGATATCTTCGAGCCTGTTGTTGGTAGAATGCGGAACGGGCTTCTGCCACGTCGCACTACTCCTCCAATGCGTCCAAGTTGTCCTGCTGATCGAGCTCGGCTTCTCTTTCTTCGCACATGCGCACGCGAGGTGAGTCATGAATTATGTCGCAGGGCAGGACTGCCTCTGCGCCGTATACCATAAAAAATGGTGTAAATCCGGTAGTGCGATTCAGCGTGGTCCACAGCCCCCAGAGTACGGAGTCGAGCTCCTCTACCTAGTGCATGTTAGATTCCTTGAGGGACCACACTAATCTAGGTTTGATGCCACTCATGATTAGACCATTGGCTCGCTCGACTTGACCATTAGTTTGTGGGTGATAGACTGAAGCGTAATCGAGCTTAATGCCCATGTTTTTGCACCAGAGTTTAACCTCGTCGGCCGTAAAGTTTGTGCCGTTGTTAGTAATGATGCTGTGGGGGACGCCATAATGGTGTACGACCCCTGATATGAAGTCTATCACTGGTCCGGATTCGGCCGTCTTAACAGGCTTGGCCTCTATCCATTTGGTGAATTTGTCCACCATGACCAGTAGGTATTTGTGCTTGTGGGTTCCTCCTTTGAGGGGTCCAACCATGTCAAGCCCCCAGACTGCCAATGACAATGACATGCTTCTTCTTCGCAAGCATGTTCAGATTCCTCATGCCAGCATGACCAAGTCGTCGATACCATAGCCAGCCTTCTGAAGCTTTTGCAAGTAAGCACCCTGCTGGTTGTGGTCCTATAGAGAAATCAACAATATACAGATCTCCTCTCCTAAAGCCTTCGAAGACTTTGGAATGGTCAGCTTCCATGATCACAACACAACAATATCTTCCAAAGACAACAACCATATCAAGATCACAAAGCATTGAGACAGACATGAGGTTGTATCCTAAGGACTCGACAAGCATGACTTTGTCTATGTGTCAATCCTTTGAGATCGCAACCTTACCTAGACCCAATACCTGACATTTGCCTTTGTCAGCGAAGATGATATGCTTCAGATGTGATGGTGATAAAGGAGCATCCATCAATAGATTCTTGTCACCCGTCATGTGATTTGTACATCCACTATCGAGGACCCACTCGTTTGCTTTGGGCTGATCGTCCTGTAGATGAATTAGTGCATCTTACAAACTCATATACTTCATCAATGAAGAATATGACATCAGTTTCATCAGTTCAATTTCATCAAGCAATAGCACAGATAAAACGGTATGAGGACGTGAGAAATGAAAATTCATTTCTTCATGATTAGCCTGTGTCCTTTCAGGCATCATTCAGGTCTCCAGCAAATTCTTCAGACGTTTTGAGCACGTTTGGAGACCTGACCCTGCATAAGAGATTAGTTCTTTTTCTTCACCACCCACAACTGAAGGGGTGGTAAAGAGTTCATCACTCTACGAGCACCATATGAGAAAGGTGGCATAGAAGCTAGTCCGCTTCATTTCACATAAGAGGGGTTAGGGTAAGCATATGAATAAGCAGAGAAACTCTTCGAGGACTTATGAACATAATGATTTGAAGAATAACGTTCATATTCATAGCCCTTAGCTCTACCCTGTGAAACAGAAGGGTTAGCACGATGATGATCATATGAGGACTTTGATCCATTTGAGGAATTTGATCCATGTGAAGAATTAGGTCCATATGAAGAATTGGATCTGGGGTTCCTTTTCTTCACAGGTTGTGTTATGAGGACATTCACTTGAAGACTTTCAAGATAACTTTTGGGAACCCATATTTTCTTCATAGGGGAACCGCTCCTGCAATTAGTGCCAACATATCTAGCAAATACTTCACCATTCTGATTTTTTAACAGTTTATAGTTGGAGTCAAATGACTCATCAGAAGAATGAGAAGATTCACATGTAAAGCCAGATAAGTTAGATGGATCAACTGGAGGTCCCTTTGCAGCAACCCATGAGATTTTGGGGTACTACTCAGGTTTCCAATATGTTCCATCAGCATTGAGTTTTCTCTCAAAGGCAATACCCTCTTTCCTAGGGTTTCTGTTGAGGATCTGCTTTTTGAGCACATCACAAAGAATCTGATGCCCTTTGAGGCTTTTGTACATGCCTGTTGTGTACAATTCCTTCAGCCCTGTATCATCAGTGGTACTAGCATTGTCCTTAGATGAGGAATTAGTGATAGCAGAGACAGGTGAAGGATTTATAACATTTGAAGCATTTGAACATTCAGGTGAAGAATTAGCAGATTCACATTCAATGCACTTTAGACATGGACGAACAAATTCTTCCTGAGTAGCACTGATTTGTTGAGCAAGTAATGAATCATGCTCCTTCTGAAGATCTTCATAACTCACTCTTAGCTTCTCAAGATCTTTCTTTCTTTGAAGAAGTTCAAGAGAAAGCTTCGCGTGATCAGATAAGAGAGCGTTATGATGACCTTGGAGATCGTCAAACTTGGAATGGAGTCCCTGAAGACTTTCAGCCAAGGCTTTTGACTGGTCCATTTCTTCACCCAACATATCATCGCTCTTATTTAGCATGTATTGAAATTTTTCCAAAGCTCTTTGTTGTTTAGTGGCAAGGGAAGCAAGTTTGACATAGCTAGGTCCAAATTCATCGCCAGATTCATCATCACTAGACTCGGATAGGTAGCATTCGGTTACCTTAGCACTGTTTTCCATAAGGCAGGGGGTGGACATTGATGATTTTGGTTCGAATGTCATCGCATTGAGAGATTCCTTGTAATCCTCCAACCAAGGATCATGACGAGTTCAATGACCTTCATAGACCTCAGAGAGACGGTCCCAGATTAGCTTCGCGTGATTGAGATGCATGACGTTCCTGAACTGATTTCAGGACAGATTAGAGCAGATGACATCCTTTGCTGTCAGGTTAAGCAGTGTGTACTTGCGAATATCATCAGCCTCAGCCATCTTGCATAGATCGGTAAAACCAATCTCGGTGACGGTCCACAGTTCGCTGTCCATAGCCATGAGACGCTTCTTCAACATGGCCTTCCACCGAGGATACTCATGACCGTCAAAGATGGGGCAGGAAACGTTCCTCGATCCTACAGTCGACATAACTAAAACTCCAGGTGGTTAAACCAAAATCACACAGAACAAGGGAGTACCTTGCTCTGATACCAATTGAAAGTGCGTTATATCGACTAGAGGGGGGGTGAATAGGCGATTTTTATGAATTCTTCACTGAGGAATTTGCTGGTGAGGAAATTCCTAAATGAAGAACTACTTGTAGCGGAATAAGTACTCAGAAAGGAACATAACAGAACACAAGCATAGTCATCAGGGTGAAATGAAGACAAGCACAGAGTACAGAAAGCGTAAACACAGGATAACACAAGGAGGAAGACGAACAGACTAAAGAAATAGAGCTGAGGAAATTTAGAAAGTCTTCAGTCAAAGTCTTCAAACAGATATGAACAGGCACACAACAACATACATGAGGAATTTAAAGTGTTGAGGAAATAGAACCAGTAAGCTCGGTGAAGACAATGATTTGGTAGACCAGTTCCAACTGCTGTCTCAGTTGTACATCTGGTTGGAGCAGCTGAGTATTTAAACTCGAGGACACCCAGTCCTGGACACACAGTCCTCACCGTATTCTCCTTGAGCTAAGGTCACACAGACCTCACCCAATCACTCGTGGTAAGTCTTCAGGTGACTTCCGAACCTTCACAAACTTGGTCACTCAGCGATCTACAATTCCTCTTGGATGCTCTAGACCTTGACGCCTAACCGTCTGGAAGAAGCACAGTCTTCAAAGGAAACAAGCGTCGGATCCACACAGGATCAATCTCTTCAATGATGCTCAATCACTTGGGGTTTTGTAGGTTTGGGTTTGGGATTTTCTCACTTGATGATTTTCACTCAAAGTCCTCGAAGCATGGGTTGCTCTCAAATGACAAGTGTTAGTTTCTCTCGGAGCAGCCAACCAGCTAGTGGTTGTAGGGGGCGGCTATTTATAGACGGGGAGCAGCCCGACATGATAAGACATAAATGCCCTTGTCTGATATGACCGTTAGGTGGGTAGATATTTTGGGACAGCTGGCGTGTAGCACAACAACGGTCGGAATATTTGGGTTCGAATTCCTCAGGGCTATCATGGTCCTTAGGCAATCTGCACTGGCGAATTCCTAACTCTTCAGTTAGAACAAATTCCTCAAAGACCAGAAGAACTTCGTCTTTGTCACTGAAGAATATGACTAAACTGTGCGAGATTTCCAATGGCTTCACTCGAAGGGATTGGTAGGTGTAGGATTTGAGTTGAGCATCACATGGAAATTTTTCCTTAGTATTTCCTCGACCCCCTTTAACAGTACGGTGTTTCTTATGACTCAAGAAAGATAAAATGAAACTATGAAAACAAAAGTCTTCGCGCTTCATGTTCCTCGAATGATAACTAAGTCTTCAAGGTCACACCAATTTCTTCACTTTCAAAGTCTTAAGAAAGTCTTCAGAAATCCAAAGTGTTCAGTTGAAGAACTTCATTTTTAGGGGTCGACTTTCTCTGTAAATATCAAACTCCTCATAGACTTATAGACCTGTGTACACTCACAAAAGCATCAGTCTCTTAACCTATAAGTCTTCAATACACCAATATCACTAAGGGGCACTAGATGCACTTACACTGGTTACGTAGAACAAATTTCTTGCAGTCCATGCTCAGCCCTCCTCTATCTCTCTTCTCAGCCAGCCAACGGACACGCGGAGCCCATCGTCTGTTTGCTCACATGCGGCCCCACATGTTAGTGAAAACGCAAGAGGACCCACTGAACCTGCACATCTTTCACCTCGATGTGCTGGTGATGAAAAACAAATCCAATAAAGATCTTCGGTGGCCGCTTTTGGAGTTACTCAAGACTCAAGAGTAGTAAGATTCTATTTACAGTTTAACCCAAGATGCACATCTCGTGGCTTCAACTACCACTCTATTTTCTTTCATGACACGACCTGCATGTTGGATGTCCCACGTGTCGGTAAAAGGAGGAAGAACCTTACCAAATCTTCGGTTGTGATCTCGGATTAGACTAGTTGTGCTAACTTAAAAAATTTATTGTGTACTCCCTCCGTTCCAAAATACTTGACTTCCATTTGTCCAAAAATGGATGTACCTATATACTAAAACATGTCTAGATACATATATATTTTGACAAATAGAAGGCATGTATTGTGCAACGGAGGGAGTAGAATGGATGCAAGTTTTTATTGGGAAGAAGAGTACATCCATATATTTATAGAGCGTTCGAGTTGGCCTTACCAGTGGGACCGCAGTTGAGGAAACCAACTATCGGCAAACCCCCACCTCGCCCGCCGTGTGATGGCTGAGTTAGAGAAATGATGAGGTTGAAGAGATTGCTCTAGCATGGACTCCAAGAAATATGGTGTCAGATGGAAGTCGTGCTGGTGGCGTGTGCTGTACTCCTATACGTGAATGCTTGTTCTGGCACATGCCACCCTACTACTCCTACTACTTACTATATAGTAATAGTATCGAGGATTCGAGGTGCTGGTTACGTACAATATGGCTACAATAAAAACACCCGCACGACGCACGAAGCATGTGAAGCTAGTACAAATAGTGTACTACTATTGTTGCTTGGCCTCATCCGATAACCTGTTGCAATGCATGTACAATTATATATTCGGAAAATATTTTGTTGCCTCGTCGCACCACTCACTCACAGAAGCAACTCGAAAGCCATTCATAAATTTAGTAAGTTTATCACAGGCATATCATTTTATTACATACAACAGGTCATCAACCCACATCGACAACGAGGATACATTATAAATACTAAAGTTTTCACCACACAACAAATAACAAGCAATGAAATGAACTTCAACTCAACCATTCCTCGGCGTTGGAAACGCATGCTTTGAACCACAAGTGATTCTCTGGGACGGGCCATCTATTGTTGATCTCGAGATCAACGCAGGACTGATCATCCAGGCTGAAGTGGCCTACTATATGAGTACCAGGGTAGGGAACCACCCTAATGTCCGAGGTATAGACACAGTTGCTTCTCATAAATGATACTAGTAACATTGTGTCAATAGCAGTTGGATCGCCTTTCACCATCATCGGATAGTTTTTTCCAAGGAAGAGCGAGTTTTCTCCAAGACTATCAATTCTGTACCACGGAGAAGGTGTTGGCGCTAGCACAATAGTATCCATCCCGAATACCATGCAAAGGGTGTTGGAATAGGTCCGGAGAGTGCGACCATGGGAGACAATACGTGCTCCCTCAGTAGTAACATCATCAGTGGGCTGTATACACACAAGAAGAGGTGATCCATCGGAATTAGTTGCCAGGCGCCACTGAGTATATACGTTCTGCTCGTCCTCATGCTTGTGATCATCACCATCGCCATCCCCCCCTTGGTTATAAATTTTTTCAAGTATAGGTGGTGGAATGTTCATAGGACCTTGGAAACACAAGAAGAAGGTTAATTAGTACAGGGAAACTTGCTAACCCACATGCATGTGGATTAAACAATTATAATTGCGGTGGAAGACAAATGTACCGAAACTACGAGGATCCCATGCAAAAACAGTGCCATGAGCGGTGGAAGCAAACACAAGACCCTCGTATTGAATTGCATCACAGTACACATACGTGTATAGAAACTGATTTTTGAGCAATATCCATCGAGTCAAACCACCAAGGACGGCAACAAGCTTGTCGAAGATAGCAACAACTTCATAGTTGTTGTAATTCCAAGAGCGGTTGGGAACTCGACAAATTTCTATCCTCCGTAGAAGACAGTCACCATGATCGTATTTGAACGTGCATACAATACCGGTGTGCTCAACCTCTGGGCAGTCTGCTGAGATTTTTGGAAGTTGTCGTGGAAATATCACGTCAGATGTCCTCCTGAAAGGACTTAGTCATGGAGCCATCGCGACGGGTTAGCTTAAGGGGTTAAACCGGACAAACTACATGAGGGTTTTATACAAGTACGACCCCTTCGATGATGGTAAAGGCCTACGTCTAGTTGTGATGGGATTATTGGGGTCTCGATAACCAAGGAGCTAAACACGCTATGCTGGCTCTCGAGTTGTTGTTTATCTTGTCCCTGAACCGCCGCCGAGTCGTCCCCTTATATACATGGGTTGACGCCCGACCGGTTTACAGAGTCCCGAGGCCGTCTCATACAACTGTCCGGCTCGGTCTCTCCTTTTCTACCTTACAATACAAGTGCCTGGCTCGGTCTCTCCTTTTAAGATGGGCCTCCAACTAACCAATCGTTGTTTTAACTTTGACAAGTTCAGGGTCTCAATGAGAGTAACTGTCAAACATTCGGCGGGTCATGCCAGGATTACCTGGATAGGAGTGGCTTAGTTGATGAAGGCAGGTTAACCCGGGGTTTTAGGTGAATACACCAGGCTTCCAAGCCGTGAGTCGATACCCAGCTACAAGGGTCCTTTCAAACTCTTTGTTACTTTACACAAAGGCGCCCAAGTAACTTTGTGAGTTGTGCTCATTGGGTGCCTATGTTTGAGCTGTGCATAGCATTCAGACTCTCTTTGGCCCCTTGGGTGTGAAGCTCCCAAGCTGTATTGTGGCATGATAGCCGGTTTAACAGGTAGTACTTTGCTTTGCCAGCTGAAGCCCCCATGTAACTCAAAGGATATTTGAGAAAAAACAGTAGAGGCCCTACTTATAGCAAGGATGCCGGCTTATTATATTGATCATAATATATACATTGTCGAAATATGTACATAAGAGAAGCCTATGGCTCAAGTATAGTAAGGCCGTAGGAGAGCTATGTTCCACGGCCGCCAGGTCTCCTCCTTAGAACTGTGTGAGTTGTCTCGAACGTCAATGAGGTAGTATGATCCGTTGTGTAGATTCTTGCTGACCACAAAGTTTCCTTCCCAAGGTGGGGATAACTTGTGCATATCGGTCTGATCCTAGATTAGCCGGAGCACCAAGTCGCCTTCTTGAAAGGTTCTTGTTTTAACCCGGCGGCTGTGATAACGCCACAGGTCTTGCTGATTAACCGCCGAACAAGCCAAAGCCATGTCCCGTTTTTCATCTAACAGGTCCAATGCCTCCTGGCGTGCTTGCTCATTATCTGCTTCAACATAATTGGCAACCCGGGGCGAATCATGACGAATATCACTTGGGAGGACCACCTCTGCCCCGTAAACCATGAAGAAAGGTGTGTAACCCGTTGACCTATTGGGAGTGGTGTTGATGCTCCATAACACAGAGGCCAATTCTTCCACCCAACACCCCGACGTCTGCTTTAAAGGAACCATTAGCCGGGGCTTGATACCCTTCAAGATTTCTTGATTGGCTCTCTCAGCTTAACCATCGGACTGGGGGTGCGCCATGGATGCTAAGTCAAGCCGGATGTGCTCTCTCTGATAGAAGTCCTCCATCTCACCTTTAGAAAGGTTTGTGCCATTATCCATGATGATACTGTGTGGAAAGCCAAAGCGGAAGATAATCTTTTTGAGAAATTGAACCGTCGTAGCCGCATCACACTTGCTGACAGGCTCCGCTTCAACCCATTTGGTGAATTTGTCAACCGCCACCAACAGATGGGTCTTCTTATCCTTTGAGCGCTCAAAGGGGCCCACCATATCAAGCCCCCAAGTGGCAAACGGCCAAATGATAGGAATCATCCTTAATTCTTGAGCCGGAACATGAGCTCGGCATGAAAACTTCTGACAAGCGTCACACGGCTTTACCAGATCCTCAGCATCAGCATGAGCTGTCAACCAGTAGAACCCATGATGAAAAGCTTTAGCAACCAGGGACTTTGAACCAGCATGGTGACCACAATCCCCTTCATGAATTTCCCGTAGAATCTCTTGGCCTTCTTCAGGAGAAACAAAACGCTGGAATACTCCTGAAACGCTGCAGCGGTGTAACTCGCCATTGTGAATAACCATGGACTTGGATCGCCGGACTATCTGCCGGGCCAGAACTTCATCGTCTGGTAACTCGCCCCGGTTCATATATGCCAAATATGGAACTGTCTAATCCGGCACAACATGTAAAGCGGCAACCAATTGGGCCTCCAGATCAGGAATAGCTAAATCCTCCTCTGTAAGCAACTTAACAGACGGGTTATGCAAGATATCTAAAAAGGTATTGGGAGGTACCGGTTTACGCTGAGATCCCAGCCGGCTTAAAGCGTCTGCCGCTTCATTTTTGCGTCGATCAGTATGCTCAACCTGATACCCTTTGATGTGACCCGCCACAATATCCACCTCGCGTCTGTAAGCCGCCATGAGTGGATCCTTAGAATCCCAAGTGCTAGAAACTTGCTGGGCTACCAGATCAGAGTCTCCAAAGCATCGTACCCGGCTTAAATTCATCTCCTTGGACACACGGAGCCCGTGGAGTAAAGCCTCGTACTCAGATGCATTGTTAGTACAGGGGAACATTAAACAGAGAACATAACGAATTTTATCATCTCGAGGGGAAGTAAGGACAACTCCAGCCCCCGAGCCTTCCAATTGCCTGGATCCATCAAAGTGAATAGTCCAATATGTGTTATCTGGTTTGTCCTTTGGTGCCTGTAACTCCGTACAATCATTGATAAAGTCGACAAGTGCCTGAGATTTGATGGCTATTCGAGGCATATACTTCAACCCATGTGGACCAAGCTCAATAGCCCACTTTGCAACCCGGCCAGTTGCCTCCCTGTTCTGAATTATATCGCCCAAAGGAGCTGAACTGACCACTGTAATGGGATGGCCTTGAAAGTATTGTTTGAGCTTCCCACTTGCCATGAAAACTCCATATACCAGCTTCTGCCAATGCGGATATCGTTGCTTTGATTCAATAAGCACTTCACTGATATAGTAAACCGGCCTTTGAACCGGATATTCCTTGCCAGCCTCCTTGCGCTCCACCACAATTGCCACACTGACAGCACAGGCATTAGCAGCCACGTACAATAACAAGGCCTCTTTGTCAGCCAGAGCAGCAAGGACTGGCGGTTCAGCCAATTTCTGCTTCAAGTCTTCAAACGCCGCATTAGCCGCATCACTCCAGACAAAGATGTCTGTTTTCTTCAACATCTGATATAGAGGAATCGCCTTCTCTCCCAAGCGGCTAATAAACCGGCTTAGGGCTGCAATTCAACCTGCTAGACACTGAACATCATTAATGCACGCCGGTTTAGCCAAAGATGTAATTGCTTTAATTTTCTCCGGATTAGCCTCAATGCCTCTGTTGGACACCAGAAAACCTAGAAGCTTGCCTGCCGGAACACCGAAAACACACTTGTCCGGATTGAGCATCATCTTGTAAACACGCAGATTGTCAAAGGTCTCCTTGAGATCATCTATCAATGTCTCCTTCTTCCTGGATTTTACTACAATGTCATCAACATAAGCATGAACATTGCGCCCAATCTGAGTGTGAAGACAATTTTGCACATAGCGCTGATAAGTTGCCTGGGCACTCTTGAGCCCAAAGGGCATAGAAACATAACAGAAGGCTCCAAAGGGAGTGATGAAGGTGGTCTTCTCCTGGTCCTTAACTGCCATTTTGATCTGATGATAACCTGAAAAGCATCCAAGAAACTCAAACGCTCACAACCAGCCATCACATCAATGATCTGATCAATACGCGGGAGAGCAAAAGGATCAGCCGGACAAGCTTTGTTTAAATCTGTGTAGTCCACACACATGTGCCAAGTGCCGTTTTTCTTAAGAACAAGCACCGGATTAGCTAACCACTCAGGGTGAAACACTTCAACGATAAACCCAGCAGCCAACAGCCAGGCTACCTCCTCACCAATTGCCTTGCGTCTCTCCTTGTTAAAGTTGCGAAGAAACTGCTTGTCCGGTTTAAACTTGGGATCAATATTGGGAGTGTGCTCAGTGAGTTCCCTCGGTACACCTGGCATGTCAGAAGGCTTCCATGAAAAAATGTCCCAGTTCTCACAGATGAACTCGATGAGCGCGCTTTCCTATTTCGGATCCAGATTTGTGCTAATGCTAAACTGTTTGGATGAATCGCCAGGAACAAAGTCAACAAGTATAGTTTCATCAGCCGGTTGGAATTTCCGGTTCGGGTCATGCTCAGTTGTGGGCTTCTTCAGAGGGGTCATATCCACCGGATCAACATTGTCTTTATAGAACTTCAACTCCTCTGTAACACAAACCGACTCGGCATAGGCCGCATCACCTTCCTTGCAATCCAAAGCGATCTTACGACTTCCATGAACTATGATGGTCCCCTTGTGACCCGGCATCTTGAGCTGCAAATAAATAGAACAAGGCCTTGCCATGAACTTTGCATAAGCCGGTCGTCCAAACAGTGCGTGGTACGGGCTCTGGATCCTCACCACTTCAAAGGTCAATGTTTCAGATCGGGAGTCATGCTCATCACCAAACACAACCTCCAAAGAGATCTTGCCAATAGGATATGCCGATTTACCTGCTACTACACCATGGAAAACAGTGTTTGACGGTTTAAGACTCTTGTCTATCAACCCCATGCGACAGAAGGTCTCATAATACAGAATGTTGATACTCCTCCCTCCATCCATAAGTACTTTGGTGAACTTATAACCTCCCACTTGAGGTGCCACCACTAAAGCCAAGTGACCCGGATTGTCAACCCGAGGCGGATGATCCTCTCTGCTCCACACAATGGGTTGCTCGAACCACCACAAATAACGTGGTACTGCCGGTTCAACAGCATTAACTGCCCTCTTGTGAAGCTTCTGATCACGCTTGCACAAACTAGTGGTGAACACATGATACTGCCCACCATTCAACTGCTTTGGGTGACTCTGATAACCTGACTGCTGCTGATTTCCTTGATTATTCTGTTGGTTATTACCACCTTGGTTGTTCTAGTTGCCCTGATTATTCTGAAATCCAGAGTTTGAACCACCGCCACCATGAAAACCTGGACCTGATCCGCCCGATGGACCCTTATCACACCGAAAGAGATCAGATTTTTTGAACTCCTTCATAATGTGACAATCTTTCCAAAGGTGTGTCGCTGGAACCTCCTTAGTCCCATGCTTTGGGCAGGGCTGGTTTAATAAACGCTCCAGATTCATTCCGCCACCACGCTGGGGCGGTTTACCCTTACGACGCTGCACATTAGCGTTAGCCACAAAATCTGAATTATCCGCTTTGCGCTTACCATTATTCCCATGGCCTCCTTGGTTGTGGTGCTGTCCCTTTGCACCGCCGTTCTTCTTTCCCTTCTCCGGTTTCTCCTCAGCAGAATCGGGATCCTTGGTATTATCCGAATCGACATATTTGACCAAGGCGGCCATAAGGGTGCCCATATCATTGCAGTGGCGCTTGAGCCGTCCCAACTTCATCTTCAGTGACTTAAACTGGCAATTACGTTCCAGTGTGATGATTGCTTGGCTAGCATTAATCCGGTCTGATGAATGCAAAACTTCTGAAACTCGGCGCACCAAATGAGTTGTTGACTCGTTCTCCCCTTGAACGCAGGCATCCAGATCCATAATGGACATAGGCTATTTACATGTGTCCTTGAAATTGGCTATAAATCGGGCCTTCAACTGGTCCCATGACTCGACGGAGTTAGCTGGTAAGTTCTTCAACCATGTACGGGTTGTTCCCTCCAACATCATCGTGCTTTGCACAAGCCGCTTCATCCACATCCAGCATCTCCATTGCCATCTCATAACTTTCCACCCATGCCTCGGGCGGTTGATCAGCGGTGTAATTAGGCACCTTATGTGGACCCTTGAAATCTTTAGGCAGCCGCACATTACGGAGAGCCGGAATGAGACACGGTACTCCCTAGGAACTGAAAGCAAGCCCGGTGCCTCGGTCTACTGACGCTGCTGGCTGAACCGAGGCGGGTTGATAACGACCCGTATATTGTGCTGCTAAAGCGGCCTCCCTTCATGCTCTGCCATTATCCACCACGTCCTGAGCGTTCACCTCACCACGCGCTGGATTGGGTCCTTGAGGGATAATACAGCGCCGCGCACTGCTGGACACCTCCGGTTCATCTATTTGCCTACTATAGATTTTGCTCGGACGTGGGGTCATGTGAATCATGTGTCGGCTATACGAGTAAGCTTGCTGCTGCGTCATAGCCGTTTGAAGAAGATCCCTGGCCCGCCGTGTCTCAACCGCCACTGGCGATTCACCCTCTATCGGAATAGCTGCCAGCCGGGATGCTGCTGCTATCATATTGTCCAAAGGGGTAGAGAAGTGACCCGGTGGGGGTGTGGTATACCGTGGCAGGTTGTCCGTCCGTCGATATGGACCCATCACCTGAGGTTGATCCGGGGCTCCGGTCCTAGGCACAATAGTCCGGTTCGATGCTGCCGGATTGCTGGTCCCTGCTCCTGGCGTATCAAAGAGATTCATCGCATTGTAATCCACCGGTAAGCGAGATTGATGTCTCCTCCTGAATACTTCATTCGAAGCGTTCTGATCCATCAAAAGTCAATAATTCTCTGCTTGAATCCTCTATGCCTGGGCATCTAAAGCGGCCCGTTCCTCAGCCATCCTGGTATCTTCTGCCGCCAAGTCCTCCTTAGCTTGTGCTATCTGATCCCGTAACTTAGCGACCTCCGCATTGTGCCAATCTCGAGTCTCTAGGGTAACTGTTGTGGACAATAACATTGTCCAGGCATCCATCAATCCGGACAGAACTTGAGCCAGCCGGCGCGCGGAGCCTCCTGCCCCTGCTACCGGTCCGGATGCCGCCGTAGTTTTGCAAAGTCGGCTGTGTTCCGGCCATGAAGATTTCAACTCGGTTCGGCGGTTCAAGAAATTCTGGAATACTGGTGCCATCGGAATACCCTTCGAACACGCCATAATGAACTTGGTACATAGATTCGGTTTCACCAGCGGATGATTCGCCGTCGGAATAAGCGACCGTCTCACCTTCGGACGCCGGTTCAGATCCGATCCCGTGGACACATCCCACGAACGCATGCTTCATGGCAGGCTGAATTCGAGCGCGGCTTGCACGCTGAGCCGTCTCGACGAGGTCGGTGCAGATGTACGGCTCAGGGCCCGGTTCGCTGATCTTGCCAATGAAAACGTGAATTCCGCCAAAGGGGACCCGGTACCCATACTCAATTGAGCCGGCCTCGGGGCCCCATCCTACGTCGTCGATGTAAACCTTGCCGCGACGACTCTTGGTCATCTGGCCAACTGCGTACCCTTTGAGTCCTTCAAAGCTGCCCTTCAAGAACTCGAAAACATCGTGCAATAGCCCCACGGTGGGCGCTAACTGTCGTGGAAATATCATGTCAGATGTCCTCGTGAAAGGACTTAGTCGTGGAGCCATCACGACGTGTTAGCTTAAGGGCTTAAACCGGAGAAAGGACATGAGGGTTTTATACTAGTTCGGCCCCTTCGATGAAGGTAAAGGCCTACATCTAGTTGTGATGGGATTATTGGGGTCTCGATAACCAGGGAGCTAAACATGCTATGCCTGGCTCCCGAGTTGTTGCTTTTCTTGTCCCTGAACTGCCGCCGGGTCGTCCCCTTATATACACGGGTTGACGCCCGGCCGGTTTACAGAGTCCCGAGGCCGGCTCATACAAGTGTCCAGCTCGGTTTCTCCTTTCCTATCTTACAATACAAGTTACATGACTATGACGGTTTACCACAATGGGCCCTAATCCGCCTCTTGGGCTCTGGACCTCTATGCTTCATTAGTAAAGTGCCATCTTCTGGGTCTTCATGGTCTTCCATATGGTTGAGTGTGAACCGGCCCCTCCTCGGCGGTTTGTACTCAGTAATTACATCCCCAACAGAAGTGGAACCCGATCACGTGTGTACACATTCACAAGTTCCCACTCGCAGTTGGACCCAATGTAAACAACCCAATCTCCATTTGCGCCTGCCCAAGCCTTTCCCTCAAGCGATGGCATCTTAACATCATACGTATCATTATCAAGTGGCATCAACTTGCACAGGGCGAGGCCTCCGTCGTGCCGGCGCCAGTCATCAGGGTCACAGCAAAGAAGATAGGGGAGATCAAACCGCTCCTTGACTCTTGGGTTCCTTGTAATGATGTTATTAGTTGAGTCGAGAATGGGCTTGAACAAACCTGCCATGCTAGCCGAGGTGATGACGTCGCATCGATCAATGAGTTCCTCCACCACGTCATCTTTCAGATTGGCGCAAGAATAATGGGGTCGTTTCTGGCCTGTTCCCTCCATGGAGAAGACGATCGAACAATGGCAGAAGAAAGGGTGAAGGGCTAAAGGAAAATGGAGGAGGGAGAGGAAAAGCGTGCGACAGCAGTTCCAAATCGAGAGGGAAAGGCGAAGAGTCAGTGGACGGTTGCCAGTTTGCCACGGTTCACGAAGAGGCGCCCCGGCCTACACGTCCATTCGGAAATACTCCTACTACTCGCCCTCGTCTCACTGATATGTTGGAATGGGACCACATGTCAATGAAACATGGTGTGTAATTTCCCATGCACAATGCGATCTGGCCGCGTTGTCCCGAGGTGCCGCATTAGTTTTTTTTAAGGTCACCGCATTAGTTATCGACCTTTATTTTTTTTTTAACATGCAATCTGAATGGATAGCTCCTGTGGTCATCACACGTGAGCAGATATAGTGATGGTTGATTTGCCCGAGCAACTTATTACTATGGGAATATGGGAGTACCAGCGGATTCAAGGAACAGAGAAATGATGGTTGCTTAGTCCGAGCAACTTACTGTGGCGAAGGTGGGGCTCTGTGATTAGACTGCTCACTAGTCATTACTACCGCGGCGCAACGACCGGGGTGAATCTTTCCCTGAAGTTGTGTTGTGCACTCAATATTACTACATGGCAGGTGGAGCCGGATGAAGGATGTCCAACATGTCGGCAAAACGAAGTTGAATTGTTTCCGGCATTGCTATCAATCCTTCAGGATTTGTTTATATGTACGCATAATTTTGATGAAATTGTACTGTGATGCTATGAAGGTTTCAACTTTGGTTCCCGCAGGAAAAAAAGGTTTCAACTTAGTATTCATGTGTCTTGCCTCGAGATTATCACATTACAACATTCCATCAAATACAAATGAAACTACCATGGCTAATGCATCTCAATGGTTCGCAAATCAGCGCCAATATTCACATCACAACTGAAGACAAAGTTGTGAGAAGGTGTACAAATAAATAAATAAAATATAATTGATCGATGTTGTTCATAGGCATGGCTCCATTTCCTTGGCACAGTGTTCATTACTTGGCAGCTAGTTTCACCCAGCTCTGTAGCCAAAAAAGAGGTGTATGAAGGACACCACAATCCGATCATTTTGTGCAGCTCCACTAAAATCGAGCGGACCATCCCTGTTTGCAAAGATATCCAGTCAGTGTGATTACAATAATAGTGGAACTAGATGATGAAACATAACACACATAAATAGAAGCCGGTCACCTCTACGATCTCTCTTTAGGACTAACATCTTGTTGGAGAAGATTAGGCACAGAGTTGGATGAGGAGGATAGCAAAACCAATCTCCCTTTCCGCAGTCCCACAGAAATGTAAAAACGTTGCCCGTGTGACATATTGGCGGAGCTGCACAAAACACTCTTCAGAAAAGTGATTTGTGCAGTGATGTCTACTACACAAACTTCTTCTTGTAGACGCTGTTGGGCCTGCAAGTGCACATGTTTGTAGGACAGTAGCAAATTTCATTCAAGTGGATGACCTAAGGTTTATCAATCCGTGGAAGGTGTAGGATGAAGATGGTCTCTCTCAAACAACCCTGCAACCAAATAACAAAGAGTCTCTTGTGTCCCCAACACACCCAATACAATGGTAAATTGTATGGGTGCACTCGGCGAAGAGATGGTGATACAAGTGCAATATGGATGGTAGATAAAGGTATTTGTAATCTGAAATTATAAAAACAGCAAGGTAGCAAGCAATAAAAGTGAGCGTAAATGGTATTGCAATGATAGGAAACAAGGCCTAGGGTTCATACTTTCACTAGTGCAAGTTCTCTCAACAATAATAACTTAGATAGATCATATAACAATCCCTCAACATGCAACAAAGAGTCACTCTAAAGACACTAATAGCGGAGAACAAACGAAGAGATTATGGTGGGGGTACGAAACCACCTCAAAGTTATTCGTTCGGATCAATCTATTCAAGAGTTCGTACTAGAATAACACCTTAAGACACAAATCAACCAAAACCCTAATGTCACCTAGATACTCCATTGTCACCTCAAGTATCCATGGGCATGATCATACGATAAGCATCACACAATCTCAGATTCATCTATTCAACCAACACAAAGTACTTCAAAGAGTGTCCCAAAGTTTCTACCGGAGAGTCAAGAACGTGTGCCAACCCCTGTGCATAGGTTCATGGGCGGAACCCGCAAGTTGGTCACCAAAACATACATCAAGTCACACATGATATCCCATTGTCACCACAGATAAGCATGGCAAGACATACATCAAGTGTTCTCATAAAAGACTCAATCCGATAAGATAACTTCAAAGGGAAACTCAATTCATCACAAGAGAGTAGAGGGGGAGAAACATCATAAGATCCAACTACAATAGCAAAGCTCGGGATACATCCAGATCGTGCCATAGAGGGAACACGAGAGAGAACATGAGAGAGAGACATCAAACACATAGCTACTGGTACATACCCTCAGCCTCGAGGGTGAACTAGTCCCTCCTAGTCATGGATAGCGCCGGGATGATGAAGATAGCCACGGTGAAGGATCCCCCCTCCGGCAGGGTGCCGGGAAGGGCTCCAGAGAGGCTTTTGGTGGCTACAAAGGCTTGCGGCGGCGGAACTCCCGATCTATCTTGATATATGATGGTTTTAGGGTACGTAGGCTTATATAGGCGAAAGAAGTCGGTCGGGGGGTGCTCGAGGGGTCCACAAGACAGACTTCAAGTCTCCATGATGATAATCTTCCAAAAAATCACGTTGCCAAAGGTTTCATTCCATTTGCACTCCGTTTGATATTGCTTTTCTTCGAAATACTGAAACAGGCAATAAAACAGCAATATGGGTTGGGCCTCCGGTTAATAGGTTAGTCCCAAAAGTAATATAAAAGTGTATAATAAAGCCCATAATCATTCAAAACAGATAATAAAATAGCATGAATGCTTCATAAATTATAGATACGTTGGGGACGTATCAGCATCCCCAAGCTTAATTCCTACTCGTCCTCGAGTAGGTAAATGATAAAGAAAGAATTTATGAAGTGTGAATGCTAGAGGTGCACAAGTTTGATCAATGATAATTTCAATCACCTTTACTAGGATGATAATATGTCATAACAGTAGTTCATCTCATAAAACTTTTCATGAACTAGTAACAAGCAATTCACATGTTAAAGCATAGGCCATAAACTTTCTTTAAAACTAGCAAACTTCACTCTTAGTCATGAAACAATTGCAATTCATCTTACTTTCAGGAAGAGTCTATGTCAGAGCTTTGATTTAGCAAACTTCACATACTCAACTATCATATAGTCTTCTACAATTGCTAACACTCACGCAATACTTGTCGTTATATAGTTTTAATCAGACACAGAGAAAGATTGGGGCTTATAATGTTGCCTCCAAACGTATTCACCTTTGGGTGATGTCAACAATAATAGTTCATGCTAAGGTACATCCAATTGGATATATATATATATATATCAGGATCACCCCACCACGAAGTGCTTGCCAACGGATAAAATGAAAAAGGGAAAGGTGAAGATCACCTTGACTCTTGCATAAAGTAAAAGACATAAAGTAAAAGATAGGCCCTTCGCAGAGGGAAGCAGAGGTTGTCATGCGCTTTTAGGGTTGGATACACAAAATCTTAATGCGAAAGAACGTCACTTTATATTTCCCCGTGTATATGGACCTTTATTATGTAGTCCGTCTCTTTTATTGCTTCCATAACAAGTTCGTACAAAGCTTATTTTCTCCACACTAATAATTCATGCATATTTAGAGAGCAATTTTTATTGCTTGCACCGATGACAACTTACTTGAAGGATCTTACTCAATCCATAGGTAGGTACAGTGGACTTTCATGGCACAAACTGGGTTTAAGGATATTTGGAAGCACAAGTAGTATCTCTACTTGGTGCTAGGAATTTTTGGCTAGCATGAGGGGGAAAGGCAAGCTCAACATGTTTGAATGATCCATTACAGTATACTTTAACTGAGATGCGAGAAAACATAACCCATTATGTTGTCTTGCTTGTCCAACATCAACTCTTTAGCATGTCATACTTAATGAGTGCTGACAATTATAAAAGATGTCTATGATAATATATTTATATGTGAAATCTCTCTTCCTTCAATATTCTTTCATGAATTGTTCAAATGACTAATATAATGCTTGCTAACCGTGAATAAATATACAACCTCTACTTCTTAGATGTGAAGTCATTACTCCCCAAGGGATAAGAAAATGAGACATATATAATTTCATATTTATGACATTCAACTCATTCAACCATTTACTCATAGGGTAAAAGTGAAGCACATGAGTAAATGAAAAACTACTCCAAAAAGATATAAGTGAAGATCAATGAGTAGCTAAGTAATTATGCAACTATGTGAAGACTCTCTCTCATTTAAGAATTTCAGATCTTGGTAATGTATTCAAGCAGAAAGCAAAGCAAAACAAAATGACAATGCAAGGATAGCACAACTCATGTGAAGAAGCAAAAACTTAGGTTCAACCGATACTAACCGATAATTGTTGAAGAGGAAAGATGGGATGCCTACCGGGGCATCCCCAAGCTTAGATGCTTGAGACTTCTTGAAATATTATCTTGGGTTGCCTTGGGCATCCCCAAGGTTGAGCTTTTATGTCTCCTTAATTCCTCTCATATCATGGTTTCTCTTTTTATCAAAAGCTTCATCGACAACAAACTCAACAAGAACTCGTGAGATACGTTAGTACAAAACCAATGCAAAACCTTATCATCTTCTACTGTAACTAATCACTAATATTATTATTCAACATTGAATACTAAATGTCTCTTCATATTTAATACTCCTATCCTCAAATAGAATCATTAAACAAGCAAACATATGCAAACAATGCAAACATAACAGCAATCTGTCAAAACAGTACAGTCTGTAAAGAATGCAAGATTCATCATACTTCCCTAACTCCAAAAATTATAAGAAAAATACTACACTGCAAAAGATTTATCAGATCTCATTATGCAAAAATATTCAACATTATACCATTCTCTGACTTTTCTAGGGAATTTTTGCAACAGCGGTAAACTTTCTGTTTTCAAACAGCAACATGTATACTTGCAAAATAAGCATGGCAACGGCTATCCTTGACATTCTTATTGAAAATAAAGATGCAAAACATTATTCTAACTAACAGCAAGCAAAAACTAACAAAAGAAAATGACACTCCAAGCAAAAGACATATCATGTGGTGAATAAAAATATAGCTCCAAGTAAAGTTACGGATGAATGAAGACAAAAGAGGGGATGCCTTCCGGGGCATCCCCAAGCTTAGGCTCTTGGTTGTCCTTGAATATTACCTTGGGGTGCCTTTAGAATCCCCAAGCTTAGGCTCTTGCCACTCCTTATTCCATAGTCCATCGAATCTTTTACCCAAAACTTGAAAACTTCAACCACACAAAACTCAAAACAAAACTCGTAAGCTCCGTTAGTGTAAGAAAATAAATCACCACTTTAAGGTACTGTAATGAACTCATTCTTTATTTATACTTGTGTTAAACCTACTGTATTACAACTTCTCTATGGTTCATACCACTTGATACTAGCCATAGATGCATCAAAATAAGCAAACAACACAATGAAAACAGAATCTGTCAAAAACAGAACAGTCTGTAGTAATATGTATCAAACGTATAATTCTGGAACTGAAACAATTATGAAATAAATTGGTGGACCTGAGGAATTTTTCTATTAATCATCTTCAAAAAGAACCAACCTAAAAGCACTCTCCAGTAAAAAAGGGCAGCCATTCTCGTGAGTGCTAAAGTTTCTGTTTTTTACACCAAGATCACATAGACTTCACCCAAGTCTTCTCAAAGGCTCTACTTGGTATTTTATTGAAACAAAAGCTATAAAACATGAATGATACAGTAGCATAATCATGTGGACACGCAAAAACAGTAAGGGTAAATATTTGGTTGTCTCCCAACAAGGGCTTTTCTTTAATGCCTTTCTAACTAGGCATGATGATGACAATCATGCTCACATAAAAGATAAGAATTGAAACATAAAGAAAGCATCATGAAGAATATGACTAGCATATTTAAGTCTAACCCACTTCCAATGCATAGAGATTTGTGAGCAAACAACTTATGGGAACAATAATCAACTAGCATAGGAAGGTAAAACAAGCATACCTTCAAAATTTTCAACACATAGAGAGGAAACTTGACATTATGGCAATTCCTACAAGCATATGTTCCTACCTCATAATAATTTTCAATAGCATCATGAATGAATTCAACAATATAACCAGCACCTAAAGCATTCTTTTCATGATCTACAAGCATAGAAAATTTACTACTCTCCACATAAGCAAAATTCTTCTCATTTGGGATAGTGAGAGTATCATAAGAGACTTGAACACTAAAAATTGTTTCCACATTAAAAGAGTAATGTTCAGAAAAGGGGTAATCATAATCATGACAAGATTTGTAAATATAATCATCACTATTTTTATAGCATAAGTTTCATCACAATAATCATCATAAGTAGCAACTTCGTTCCCATCATAATCGATTGAAACCTCTCCCAAGATAGTGGAATCACTAAATAAAGTTGACACTCTTCCAAATCCACTTTCATATTCATCATAATAAAATTCAACATCCTCCAAAATAGTGGGATCACTAATTCCTAAAATTGACACTCTTCCGAACCCACTTTCATCAATATAATCATCATAGGTAGGAGGCATGCTATCATCATAACAACTTTGCATATCAAAACTTGGGATGCTAAAAATATCATCTTCACTAAACGTAGCATCCCCAAGCTTGGGACAAACATTAATTTCAGCACATATATTCTCAAATATTTCATCGTCATCAAACATAGCTTCCCAAGCTTGGGCCTTTTCATATCATAAGCATAATCATCATCAATAGTATGGATAGCACCAATAGTATAGCAATTATAATCATCACAATGAGTAGGAGGAGCAACATCATTTGGTAGGTATAACTTTTTGCTTTTGTTGTCCCTTCTCTTCCTTTTCTTCTTCACATTATGTGTGGGTTCAACCTTCTTTATTGATGGGATTGGTTGAATAGAAAGCTCCTCCTCGGTACCTGAATCATCATAAGAAATAATAGGAGGAGGTTGGGAAGTCTCTTCCCTTTCATTAGTATTATCTTCATCTTCTATTTGCTTTCTTTTCTTTAGGTAATTGGCAATATAAGGATTTTCAATGCAATTCACCGTACAATACATATAAATCTTCTCTAGATTAATATCAAGGAAAATGCTCAAGATTAAATTTTGGAATAAGCTTAGTTGCATGTTTCAATTCTTCATAACCCAAAAGCAAACTAAGATCATTGTAATGAGCAAAGGAGATCAAATCATCACAATTTTTGGACACAATTCGATCATGAAATAATTTGCATCGGAGATTTAAATGACCACTTTCATTGCAAAGTTCACAACGGTAAATATATCTTAAATTTTCAGCACTAACATTAAGCCTTTCTTGCAACCATTTAGTTTCTAAATGCTTATGCCTCTTGCAATATATATCTTCTCTATTCGGTGTGTTCATGCAAGCATGCACTCCACAAAAGTTGACATGCTCATAAGAGATATTTTCATCATGACTAGTGCAATCATCATTAGTACTATGGATATTCAAAGAATTCATACTAACAACATTGCAATCATGCTCATCATTCGAAGATTTAGTGACAAACATTTTATAGATTTCTTCTTCTAGCAGTTGAGCACAATTTTCCTTTCCATCATACTAACGAAAGATATTAAAAAGACGAAGCGTACGAGACAAACTTAACTCCATTTTTTTGTAGTTTTCTTTTATAAACTAAACTAGTGATAAAACAAGAAACAAAAAAATTGGATTGCAAGTTCTAAAGATATACCTTCAAGCACTCACCTCCCTGGCAACGGCACCAGAAAAGAGCTTGATGTCTACTACACAACCTTCTTCTTGTAGATGTTGTTGGGCCTGCAAGTGCACAGGTTTGTAGGACAGTAGCAAATTTCCCTCAAGTGGATGACCTAAGGTTTATCAATCCGTGGGAGGCATAGGATTAAGATGGTCTCTCTCAAACAACCCTGCAACCAAATAAAAAAGAGTCTCTTGTGTCCCCAACAGACCCAATACAATGGTAAATTGTATAGGTGCACTAGTTCAGCGAAGAGATGGTGATACAAGTGCAATATGGATAGTAGATAAAGGTATTTGTAATCTGAAATTATAAAAACAGCAAGGTAGCAGGCAATAAAAGTGAGTGTAAACGGTATTGCAGTGATAGGAAACAAGGCCTAGGGTTCATACTTTCACTAGTGCAAGTTCTCTCAACAATAATAACATAAATAGATCATATAACAATCCCTCAACATGCAACAAAGAGTCACTCCAAACCCACTAATAGCGGAGAACAAACAAAGAGATTATGGTAGGCTACGAAACAACCTCAAAGTTATTATTTCGGATTAATCTATTCAAGAGTTTGTACTAGAATAACACCTTAAGACACAAATCAACCAAAACCCTAATGTCACCTAGATACTCCATTGTCACCTCAAGTATCCGTGGGCATGATTATATGATAAGCATCACACAATCTCAGATTCGTCTATTCAACCAACACAAAGTACTTCAAAGAGTGTCCCAAAGTTTCTACCGGAGAGTCAATAACGTGTGCCAACCCCTATGCATAGGTTCACGGGCGAATTTCACCCGCAAGTTGGTCAGCAAAACATACATCAAGTGGCACATGATATCCCACTGTCACCACAGATAAGCACGGCAAGACATACATCAAGTGTTCTCATAAAAGACTCAATCCGATAAGATAACTTCAAAGGGAAACTCAATTCATCACAAGAGAGTAGAGGGGGAGAAACATCATAAGATCCAACTACAATAGCAAAGCTCGGGATACATCAAGATCGTGCCATAGAGGGAACACGAGAGAGAACACGAGAGAGAGAGAGATCAAACACATAGCTACTGGTAAATACCCTCAGCCTCGAGGGTGAACTACTCCGTCCTCGTCATGGATAGCACCGGGATGATGAAGATGGCCACCGGTGAAGGATCCTCCCTCCGGCAGGGTGCCGGGAAGGGCTCCCGATAGGTTTTTGGTGGCTAGAGAGACTTGCGGCGGCGGAACTCCCGATATATCTTGATATATGATGGTTTTAGTGTACGTAGGCTTATATGGGCGAAAGAAGTCGGTCGGGGGCTGCTCGAGGGGTCCACGAGACAGGGGGGCGCGCCCAGTAGGGGGGGGGGCGCCCCCTATCTCCTGGGCTCCTCGAGTATCTTCTGATATGGACTCCAAGTCTCCAGGATGATAATATTCCAAAAAATTACGTTGCCGAAGGTTTCATTCCGTTTGGACTCCGTACGACATTCCTTTTCTTCGAAATACTGAAACAGGCAATAAAACAACAATATGGGCTGGGCCTCCGGTTAATAGGTTAGTCCCAAAAGTAATATAAAAGTGTATAATAAAGCCCATAATCATTCAAAACAGATAATAAAATAGCATGAATGCTTCATAAATTATAGATAGGTTGGAGACGTATCGTGCAGTTCACCAAAAGGTCGCAATAGCAACGAGGTGAAAATGGATAGCCCTGTTTGCAAAAGGAGGTCGAAAGGAAACAATTACTTCCCAATAACACGAGTTGAAGGCACATACGCCAACAAAAAAGAAGCATGTTCCATGTAAAAAGGGAAAGATGGCACATGGTGGTTTATCAAAAATGGTTTGAGAACGAGATTGCAAGATGGAAAGTACACCGGCCGAGATACAATTTAAGCAAACAACTAAAGAAGATCCACATGCAACAACGTGGGAAGATTGGCAGTGGAGCAAGGCCCTACCACGTTGGAGATTGGTCAGAGAGAACGGCGGGTACCGCAGATCGAGCCGAGCTGCCTCAACGCCGTTGAACGGAGAGACGATGCACATCCTCCCTTTCCGTCGGCGGACGGGATGCGGCCGGATCACTGACCAACGCTGAGACAGAGAGGCCATGGCGGCCTTGTGTGAGATGGTGTGACGAGAGACAAACCCATTTTTCCATTTTCCCCACGGCAATTATTTTATATTCTAGGCATGGTACCCGACCCTCCTTCGAGTAAACAACCGCTACACATGTCAAATTATCACGTGGGATGCCTTTTCGTACAAAAACAAACTCCACCGTGTACCCACGCGGGTGTCGCCGGGAACGAGACGTGAGTACGTGCGTCCTATGTGCACTTCTTCTTTAGGTGCAGGTACGTACGTGGGTGGGTGTGAGAGAGATGGTTTTTTCGAAACAGAGGCAATGTGTTGATGATATCTCAATCAGAAAACCGTAACATATGCAATGTGTGTGAAACAGAGTCATGGACATGAGATATTGATAGAATTGAAAACATGTATGACGTGTGTGGCTGCGCGATCGATAAAGAGTGCCATCGAATTTGTGTTTGCCCACATCAAAGATACAGGGCGGCTGGCCTACTGGAATTTTAGAGGGCAGAGGTGCAGTCCTTTTACGTGGCATGGATACCTACCTACAACGTTCGACTATCGCTATGTGTGTGGGGGGGGGGGTAGAGACCGATCGACTAGTATATGTGTGGGGAAGGAGAGAGACCTAGCTATGTATTGAGGGAGATCGATGGACATCCATGGATATGTGTAGCAGAGGAATAAGGTTGGGAAAAAGACAAAGGTAGAGCGTCGGAGGGTTGGTGGTGGAGTGGCGTATCACAAATGGTGGGAGAGGCCTGCTAGACAAACGGAGGGTATGAGTGCAATATCAATAAGAGAGGGCGGGGGATGTCTGTCTGTGTATGCACGTGCGTGTGAGAGACGGATCGGGAGGTATTCAAGGATGATGAGGGGAGAAGATATGGTTGTGGTAAGCATGTGTAACTACATAGGAAGATCAACCGTCGTGTGTCCGAGAAAAGGAGAGACATAACTAGCGAGGTAAGTGTATCGGTGCTTGGTGAAAACAAATTATAGTCGACCTGGCTATATGTAGGGAGATCAGTTCATATACACGCCTGCATGTGTTAGAAGCAAATAAGGTCCGGAGAGGCAGACAAGGGGAGAGGGTGTGGCAAGGAGGTGGTGTGAGAGGCCTACCATGTCGAGGGGGGAGGAGTGTGCGAGCATGTGATAAATGAAAAGAGGGGAGGGAGTGTGCACCTGCGTGGAATCGTATTGGACATATGGGGGCATGGACGGTGAGAAGAGAAGAGGGGAAGTATATATGTGTTTGTTGTAGGCACACTTGGCTAGAGAGGTATATCGACCGGTGTGTGCCAGAAAGAAGGAGCCGAGGGCCTGCACACACCATTGGTGGACGACCTAAAGAGAAATAATGATCGTGCGCGATGGAGGGGACGCTAAGGGTGTGTGAGGGGGGGGTGGGTGTGTGCATGCATGATAGAAAGTTAGCGCTAGCTAGCTACAAATAGAAGAGGATCGTGAAGGTGTAAAAGACGAACAAAGATCATAATTCATTATAAAAAAGTGGATACGGATACTTGAAGAAGATATCATAATGTAGAACATTGATTATAATTTGGGCTAATGTGTGGCTTTTGCAACTCAGGTCTAAATACTTGTCATAATGTAGGGGGCGGGGCACTATACTTTGTGTGATAAACACGATGTACATATGGAACATAGTTTTGATTATGAATATATAGTTAGTACATCAAATGTACTATTATTTGGAATCAACATCAAGTGTATTCAAAAAATAGAATTCGAGTTCATGTAGTACACATAGTTCATATCTATCTCTATAGTAATCATGTGGTGTGTTATTAAGGTAATACACGAATGATGGTTGAAGTTAGCAACAATCATGATTGTAGATTCTTATTGAAATAGAGAAACGAATTTAAATTTAGTTCGAATTGTAGCGGTAGTATTGGCATTTGGAATGCACTAAAATGTTGGTATGAGTAGGTTACATGCATTATACAGCAAGCGAAAAAATTTAATCGGACATAACATGGATTCATACTCCCTCCTTCCATCTATATAGGGTGTAATGACATTTTTAAGACCGCCTTTGACTATTGACAAGATTAATAGTACATGACATGCACAATGTGAAAAATATATCATTGAAAGAACCTTTCACAAACGAATTTAATGGTGTGCTTTGTGTAAGTTGCATGTCATATATCATTGCTCTAATATTTGGTCAAAGTTAGCATCGAAAAACGCATTAGACCCTATATAGATGGAAGGAGGGAGTAGCTTTGAATAGAATTTGTATAGTAAAACGGGGCAAGACTCTCTCTTTGTGTGGTGTGAATAGTTTTTCTTTTTTCGTTTTCTTTTTGGTTGTGGGAAGTGCGAATTGATTTGGTATGTACAAGTACAATATTACTACATGTTAGGCTTGTCAAAATCCAACCCGCATCTTGTTATATCCCGAAAATTCAGATATCGTGCTCTCAAAACTGGCGCCTTCACAACCCACGCCTTGCTATCCCGAAATTACAACGCGTGCGAAAACTCCCTCCAGCTGCCAAATCCCGACACGTGAAATCCCCCTTCTAACCCTGAGCCGAAAGGGCCGCTAGTTTAAATTGGTGGGGGGTACTTTTGTAACACACCCTACATTTTGGACAAGCACGTCCCTAAGTCATGCTTCACCCCCTCCCATCGCCCCCTTTTCGCCATTCGAAATCCCAGGCCGCCATAACCTCTCCGCTCCAGCCGCGAAACCCCACCCTCCTCCGTCCGCCACGTCACCACTGCCCAGCCAGAGCCTCTTCCCCGACGATATCATCCACCACAACAGCTCGACGTCCCTCGTCCACCTCCCCGGATGAGGATCCGTCGTCCATCTCGCCATCCCGCCGGTTCAGCCGCCCCGTCCTCCACCTCCAAGGAGCTGCTCCGACGATCGCCTCGTCTATCGCGGCTGCTCCATCCCCACAGCACCGCCTTAACCTGCTCCATCGGAACCGCAGCATCCTCACCGACTCCTCGGACGAAGCCGAGGCCTACTCGGCGCCACCAAAGAGGTTGTACACTCATCGCATCGCACCTTCTCCTTAGCTCGACCTCCCGACGCCGACGGTGCTCCATCCTGCACCCTCATGGAGCGGCTACCTTGAAGCCGGCGCCATGGGTGACATCTCCACGGCGGCTCTCCCCCAGTGCTAGGCCCCTTCGGCGGCGGCGGCCATACCAGCTGGATCTGCTGCTGCTGCTCCGGCTCTCGCTCGCTCGCTCGCGCTGCTGCTATTGTTCCGGCTCTCACTCGATCGCTCGCTCGCCCAGCTGCTGCTGCTGCTCTCCCCCTTGCTCGTGCTGCTGCTCCGATTAAGCCACACTTCATTCGACTGAATCAACTTTTGGGTCAGTCGATTTTCAGGGGTTGGGGGGGGGGCTCGCCGGAGTTAAGGAAGAACCACCCGCAGTGGGGACGGGGGCTCACCGGAGAGGTACCCCACTATCTATCTTAGGGTTCAGGGTGGGGGCGGGGGGCATAGAGGGCTGGCCGGGGCGGCGGTGGCTGATACGTCTCCAACGTATCTACTTTTCCAAACACTTTTGCCCTTGTTTTGGACTCTAACTTGCATGATTTGAATGAAACTAACCCAGACTGACGCTGTTTTCAGCACCATGATGTTGTTTTATGTGTAGAAAAGAAAAGTTCTCGGAATGTCCTGGAAATCCACGGAGACACTTTTTGGATTTAATAAGAATTTTTGGCGAAAGAATTAATGCCAGGTGGCCCACAGCCTATCCACGAGATAGGGGGCGCCCCCCTAGGGCGTGGCCTCCTATCTCGTGGGCCCCTTGCACCCCCTCTGACGTCAACTCCAACTCCATATATTTCATCTCGGGGAGAAAAAAATCAGAGAGAAAGTTTCATCGCATTTTACGAAACGGAGCCACCACCAAGCCCTAATCTCTCTCGGGAGGGCTGATCTGGAGTCCGTTCGGGGCTCCGGAGAGGGGGATTCGTCGCCGTCGTCATCATCAACCATCCTCCATCACCAATTCCATGATGCTCACCACCATGCGTGAGTAATTCCATCGTAGGCTTGCTGGACTGTGATGGGTTGGATGAGATTTACCATGTAATCAAGTTAGTTTTGTTAGGGTTTGATCCCTAGTATCCACTATGTTTTGAGATTGATGTTGCTATGACTTTGCTATGCTTAATGCTTGCCACTAGGGCCCGAGTGCCATGATTTCAGATCTGAACCTATTATGTTTCCATGAATATATGTGTGTTCTTGATCCTATCTTGCAAGTCTATAGTCACCTATTATGTGTTATGATCCGACAACCCCGAAGTGACAATAATCGAGATACTTCTCGGTGATGACCGTAGTTTGAGGAGTTCATGTATTCACTATGTGTTAATGCTTTGGTCCGGTTCTCTATTAAAAGGAGGCCTTAATATCCCTTAGTTTCCACTAGGACCCCGCTCCCACGGGAGGGTAGGACAAAAGATGTCATGCAAGTTCTTTTCCATAAGCACGTATGACTATTGATGGAATACATGCCTACATTACATTGATGAATTGGAGCTAGTTCTATATCACCCTATGTTATAACTATTGCACGAGGAATCGCATCCGGCATAATTATCCATCACTGATCCATTGCCTAAAAGCTTTTCATATATTGTTCTTCGCTTATTTACTTTTCCGTTGCTACTGTTACAACTACTATAAAAACCCAAAAACATTTATCTTTACTGTTGCTACTATTACCATTATTATCATACCACTTCTGCTACTAAACACTTTGCTGCAGATACTAAGTTATCCAGGTGTGGTTGAATTGACAACTCAACTGCTAATACTCAAGAATATTCTTTGGCTCCCCTTGTGTCGAATCAATAAATTTGGGTGTTACTTCACCCTCGAAAGTTGTTGCGGTCCCCTACACTTGTGGGTTATCAAGACTAATTTCTGGCGCCGTTGCCAGGGAGCATAGCTCTATTCTCTGAGTCACTTGGGATTTATATTTGTTGATCACTATGAAGAACTTGAAAGACGCTAAGACCAAGATTTTGCCCTCAACTACGAGGGGAGGTAAGGAACTGCCATCTAGCTCTGCACTAGATTCTCCTTCCGTTATTAGTAGGCTTGCGACACCTAAACCTGCTACTGCTATGAATTCTGATATGTCGCATGTTATTGATGATGCCACTTCTGCTATGCATAATGAAACTACTTCTGTGTGTGATACTACTTGGCCATTAGGTGAATTTCTAGATGAACAACTTGCTAGAGTTAGGGGAATGAAAATATTGAAGAACCTATTATTGATGATAGTGATGATGAACGTTCCCCCAATGATTATGTATTACCTGTTGTTCCTAAGGGTAATGTTATGAATGAAGCTGCTGCTATGGAAATTCTTGCTTGCAATGATAGAAATGATCTTAAGAAATTATTAGCTAAATGGAAGCAGCAGTCTCTTAATGCTAGAATGAAACCTGATCCTGCTTTTCCTACTTCACCTATCTGTGTTACTGATAAGGATTATGAATTCTCTGTTGATCCTGATATTATTACTTTAGTTCAATCTGATCTTTTTTATGGCCTTGAATCTGAAACTGTTGTGTCACATCTTACCAAGTTGAATGATATAGCCACCCTATTTACTCATGATGAGAAGTCTCGCTATCTATACATCCTTAAGATATTTCCGTTCTCATTAAAGGGTGATGCTAAGACTTGGTATAATTCTCTTGCTCCTGGTTGTGTGCGTAGTCCCCAGGATATGATTTATTACTTCTCTGCTAAATATTTCCCTGCTCATAAGAAACAAGCTGCCTTGCGGGAAATATATAATTTTGTGCAAATCAAAGAAGAGAATCTCCCACAAGATTGGGGGAGGCTTCTCTGGTTACTTAATGCTTTGCCTGATCATCCTCTTAAGAAAAATGAAATACTTGATATCTTTTATAATGCACTAACCGATGCTTCCAAGGACTACTTGGATAGTTGTGCTGGTTGTGTTTTCAGGGAAAGAACAGTCGACGAAGCTGAAATATTATTGAATAATATGTTGACTAATGAAAATAATTGGACTCTTCCCGAGCCAGTTCCTGAAGTAATTCCTGAACAAATCGAGCCAACTCCTAAGCCTATTCCTAAACCCACTCCGAAGAAGAGAGGTGTTTTATTTCTCAGTCTTGAAGATATGCAAGAGGCAAAGAAATCAATGAAAGAAAAAGGTATTAAAGCTGAAGATGTTAAGAATTTACCACCTATTGAAGAAATACATGGTCTTAATTTACCGCCTGAAGAACCACATTGTCTTGATAACCCGACACAGGTAGTAAAAGTAAATTCTCTCTATAGATATGATAAAGTTGAAATACCCTCTACTAAATTCCATAGCCCATGCTTAGATGAATTTGATGACTTTATGGCTAGACAAGAAGGTTTTAATGCTTATGTTGGTAGAGAGTTAAAGAATAATGCTTTCGAGATAGGACGCGTAGGTGATAATCTAGCTAGAGTTAAAGATGAACTTCACCGCGTTAGCAAATATGCTTCTATGGTTGCTACTCAAGTTGAGCAAGTACTCAAAGCTCAAAATGATTTGCTTCATGAATTGGATAATAAAAATGACTTTGCCGTTAGAGTGGCTACTAGAACTGGTAGAATGACTCAGGAACCTTTGTATCCTAAAGGCCACCCTAAGAGAATCGAGCAAGATTCTTAGAGAAATAATTTAGAGGCACCTAGTTCTTCTAAGAAGAAGAAAAAGAAAAATGATAGAGCGTTGCATGCTTCTAGTGAACCTACTGTAGACACACATGAGAATCCCAATGATATTTCTATTTCTGATGCTGAAACACAATCAGGTGATGAACATGAACCTAGTGATAATGTTAATGATAATGTTCATGTTGATGCTCAACCTAGCAAAAATAATGATGTAGAAATTGAACCTGATGTTGATCTTGATAACCCACAATCAAAGAATCAACGTTATGATAAGAGAGATTTTGTTGCAAGGAAGCACGGGAAAGAAAGAGAACCATGGATTCAGAAACCCATGCCCTTTCCTCCTAAACCATCCAAGTCAAAGGATGATGAGGATTTTGAGCGCTTTGCTGAAATGATTAGACCTATTTTCTTACGTATGTGCTTAACTGATATGCTTAAAGTAAATCCTTATGCTAAGTATATGAAGGATATCATTACAAATAAAAGAAAGATACTGGAAGCTGGAATTTCCACCATGCTTGCTAATTACACTTTTAAGGGTGGAATACCAAAGAAACTTGGAGATCCGGGTGTTCCAACTATACCATGCTCCATTAAAAGAAATTATGTCGGAACTGCTTTATGTGACCTTGGAGTCGGTGTTAGTGTTATGCCTCTCTCTTTATATCGTAGACTTGAATTGAATAAGCTGACACCTACTGAAATATCTTTGCAAATGGCTGATAAATCAAGTGCTATACCTGTCGGTATTTGTGAGGATGTGCCTGTTGTGGTTGCAAATGTCACTATCTTAACGGACTTTGTTATTCTTGATATTCATGAGGATGATAGTATGTCTATTATCCTTGGTAGACCTTTTCTTAATACTGCAGGGGCTGTTATTGATTGCAACAAAGGCAATGTCACTTTTCATGTTAATGGCAATGAGCATACGGTACACTTTCCGAGGAAACAATCTCAAGTTCATAGCATCAATTCTATTGAAAAAGTTCCAACTATCATTTTTGGAGGTTTTGAATTACCTCTTCCTACTGTCAAGAAAAAATATGATATTCTTATTGTTGGGGATTTTCATATCCCCGTTGAGGTAACTTAGTGTTATTCGAAATTTCTCCGGTTCCGTGTTATTCGGAATGAGTTTCTTAACAAGACTTGATCAACCTTGTTAGCGGGTTCATTTTGATGATCACGAGATGGATGAAACTAGAAGGCACAACCTTTTGTACCCTCCTTTTACTTTCTGTTATTTAGAATAAATAAAGCAAAAATAGTATTATCCGTCTGTTTTTTGAATTATCCATGCATTAAAAAATAGTCCGAAAATAAAAGTGCTCCAAATGCCCTGTAAATTTAGTATGATTTTTTCTGGAATATTTGAGGATTTTAGGCACTAAAAACACTGCAAGAGGGGCAAGCACAGGCCACGAGAGAGGAGGGCGCCCCCCCCCTAGGGCGCGCCCTCTATCTCGTGGGCCCCTGGTGGCTCCCCTCCACTTATGCCAGCTCCCACACAATTCATCTTCTACCTAGAAAAATCCCCATCCAGCTCAAGCATGAGTTCTAGCTCGTTTTGCTGCCATTTTCGATCTCTTAGCTCAAAGCTCCATTCACAAAACTGCTTTGGGAGATTGTTGCTTGGTATGTGAATCCTCCATTGGTCCAATTAGTTTTTGTTCTAGTGATTTATTCATTGCAAATTTTTGCTGCTTAGGTGACCATGTTCTTGAGGTTGCATGTTAAAAATTTTGAGGTCCCAAGCAATTCCAATGCATGATATGGGCTCTAGGCACTTGTAGGAGTAGTTGCTATCATTCTTGTTTAGTTTTATGCACTTTTATTTTGAAGTTACTAAAAATTTCAGAAAATTCTAGAAAATGTTGAGGAAACTTTTGAGGGGCTCTTTTAGCCAAGGCTCTCAGGAAAAACAAGCTAAAGATAAGGAAAAAGCCAAATATAATCTTCCTCGCTTAGAGGAAGTACGACCATGTGAATGGCCATGCGATGATTTCTTGAAAGAGGTTGGAATTCATGAAGACTTTCATGCTTTAATCAAGACTGCAGGACTCACCGGGTTCATCAATGACCAAATCGATCAGTATCTCTTACTCACCAATACTTTCGTGTAAAACTTTTATTTTTATCCTAAGAAGTCACCGCCTGCAGTATCATTTCACTTATATGATGAGTTCAAAGAAATTTCTTTGCATCATTTTTGCGCGGTATGTAGGATACCTTATGAGGGAGAATTAGAGGAACCCCATCGTGAAGATGTGGCTGGCTTTGTTAATACTATCGCTGTAGAGGAGCCAAAGAAGGGTTCCAAAGCAAAAGTCTCTAGCATACACTTTCCTGTTTTACACTACTTTGCCATATTTGCTAGTAGATGCTTGATTGGTCATGGGAATAGTGGAAACTTGAGTGTTCCTGACATTATCATTCTTCAACATGCTTTGCTTGGAGATAATAGTTTTAATATGGGTGCCGTCATTGCTAAAAGGCTATCCCTTAATCGTACAAAAGGCCCCATATTTGGAGGTATCTATGCCTCACGTCCTGCTAAACATTTTCAGATACCCATTAGGCACCATGAGGAGGAGGAGACAACATTGCCTCCTCACATTTTAGATTACAAGAGCATGGAAGCACATAAGTTTATTGTTGACAACGAAGATAGGATGCTCTTGTACAAACTTAGATTCGATAAGAAACACATTGAGATTATTATTTTGCCTGCGCCTCTGTTGTTTGATTTGCTTACAAAAAAAATTCTCGTGACACCGGAAGCGGTGAACAATCATCGAGCCCAAGCTTTTACTCCAGAACCTGAACCTGAGCCTGAACCTGAACTGGACCCTTATCGTGCATCATCTGTCCAGTGGGATCCAGAGATGACCAGCCAGTGGTATCCTGATTACACCTCCCAGTACACTGGGGAGAGTAGCAGAGGTCCTTGGTACAGACCAACTTAGGCCAAAATCCTAAGCTTGGGGGAGTACATATGTCTCACCGACTTTACATTCATGTTCACACACTAGTCATCGGTGCTCATACTCTTTCATTGTATTATCCATGCTAGTTTAAATTTCTTTTTCTAGTTTTCTTTTTGTGTGTTTGATAAACCTTGGGAAAAACCAAAAAAATTAGTTAGGTTAATTTCCTTTCCTGTAGTAGGATTAAAATGAAAACCCAAAAAGATTTCTCGTTCTTCTTTTACTTGTTGGGAGCTTTCCCGTGTAAATAGTTTCATTTTCTTTTCTTTCCTTTGGGGGTCGAGAAGACCATATTGAAAACGCTTAGTGGCTCTTATATGCATGATTGTTTATTTAATTTAGAGCCCATATTACTTGTCTTCTCTCTTGAGTTGAATGCTTGCAGATTCCAGCTTAGTCCAATGCACGTGCAGTCTTATTATTATACACATCGTTCAGTCGTGCAAGTGAAAGGCAATAATGACGATATATGATGGACTTAATGGGATGAGAAAAGCTGGTATGAACTCGACCTCTCTTGTTTTTGTAAATATGATGAGTTCATCGTCCCTGGATCAGCTATTATGAAGTAAACATATTTGCAATGACATTTAGAGATTATAGTTACTTGTGCCATGCTTGATTAGCTATGAGTTATAATGGTTTACCTTGCGTGCCAACATGCTATTAAAATGATTATGATGTGATATGATGGGATGGTATCCTCCTTTGAATGAATTGAGTGACTCGACTTGGCACATGTTCACGCATGTAGTTGAATCAAATCAACATAGCCTTCACTATATTTATGTTCATGGTGGATTATATCCTACTCATGCTTGTACTCGGTGTGAATTAATTTTAATGCATGCTTACGACTGTTGTCGCTCTCTCAGTTGGTCGCTTCCCAGTCTTTTGCTAGCCTTCACCTGTACTAAGCGGGAATACTGCTTGTGCATCCAAACTCCTTAAACCCCAAAGTTGTTCCTTATGAGTCCACTATATCTGCCTATATGCGGTATCTACCTGCCGTTCCAAGTAAATTTGTATGTGCCAAACTCTAAACCTTCAAATGAAATTCTGTTTTGTATGCTTGAGCAGATCATGTTACAGCTAGAGCTACATATATCTTCCATGTTAGGTGGGTTATTCTCACGAGGAGTGGACTCCACTCCTCATTCATGAGAAAGGGCCAGTAACCGGGATGCCCAGTCCCTTGATCCAAAAAGATCAAAGCAAATCAAAATAATTAAACAAAAATCCCCCAGGGCTGTTGTATGTTGGAGGCACTCGTTGTTTCGAGCAAGCCATGGATTGATGCTTGTTGGTGGTTGGGGGAGTATAAACCTTTACCATTCTGTTTGGGAACTGCCTATAATGCATTTAGTATGGAAGATACAGCCATCTCATAGATGTTGCGTTGACAGCGAAAGTATGCCGCTCAAAATGTTATTCAATCTCTATTTTAAAATCGAGCTCTGGCACCTCTACAAATCCCTGCTTCCCTCTGCGAAGGGCCTATCTATTTACTTTTATGTTGAGTCATCACCCTTCTTATTAAAAGCACCCACTGGAGAGCACACTGTCATTTGCATTCATTATTACTGGTTTATATTGGGTATGAATTGACTGGATCTCTTTTACCATGAATTACAATGTTTAGTCAGTCCTTGATCTTTAAAGGTGCTCTGCATTTATGTTTTGCGGTCTCAGAAAGGGCTAGCGAGATACCATTTTGTTATATCATGTTATAATTATTTTGAGAAAGTGCTGTCATCCGAGTTTTATTATTATGGCTCGCTAGCTGATTATGCTACTGATGTGAGTAAATGTGAGACCTATATGTTATTGTGAGTATGGTTAGTTCATAATATTTGATGAAACTTGAATGCCGGCTTTTCATGTTTACAACAACAAGAGCAAACAGAGTTTGTAAAAGCTTTTCTTTATCACTTTCAGTTTATCAACTGAATTGCTTGAGGACAAGCGAAGGTTTAAGCTTGGGGGAGTTGATACGTCTCCAACGTATCTACTTTTCCAAACACTTTTGCCCTTGTTTTGGACTCTAACTTGCATGATTTGAATGAAACTAACCCGGACTAACGTTGTTTTCAGCAGAACTACCATGAAGTTGTTTTATGTGTAGAAAAGAAAAGTTCTCGGAATGTCCTAGAAATCCACGGAGACACTTTTTAGATTTAATAAGAATTTTTGGCGAAATAATTAATGCCAGGGGGGCCACAGCCTATCCACGAGACAGGGGGCGCCCCCCCTAGGGCGCGGCCTCCTATCTCGTGGGCCCCCTGGACCCCCTCCGACGTCAACTCCAACTCCATATATTCCGTCTCGGGGAGAAAAAAATCAGAGAGAAAGTTTCATCGCGTTTTACGACACGGAGCCACCGCCAAGCCCTAATCTCTCTCGGGAGGGCTGATCTGGAGTCCATTCGGGGCTCCGGAGAGGGGGATTCGTCGCCGTCATCATCAGCAACCATCCTCCATCACCAATTTCATGATGCTCACCATCGTGTGTCAGTAATTCCATCGTAGGATTGCTGGATGGTGATGGGTTGGATGAGATTTACCATGTAATCAAGTTAATTTTGTTAGGGTTTGATCCCCAGTATCCACTATGTTCTAAGATTGATGTTGCTATGATTTTGCTATGCTTAATGCTTGAGACTAGGGCCCGAGTGCCATGATTTCAGATCTTAACCTATTATGTTTCCATGAATATATGTGTGTTCTTGATCCTATCTTGCAAGTCTATAGTCACATATTATGTGTTATGATCCGACAACCCCGAAGTGACAATAATCGGGATACTTCTCGGTGATGACCGTAGTTTGAGGAGTTCATGTATTCACTATGTGTTAATGCTTTGGTCCGGTTCTCTATTAAAAGGAGGCCTTAATATCCCTTAGTTTCCACTAGGACCCCGCTGCCATGGGAGGGTAGGACAAAAGATGTCATGCAAGTTCTTTTCCATAAGCACATATGACTATTTACGGAATACATGCCTACATTACATTGATGAACTGGAGCTAGTTCTATCTCACCCTTTGTTATAACTATTGCATGAGGAATCGCATCCGGCATAATTATCCATCACTGATCCATTGCCTACGATCTTTTCATATATTGTTCTTCGCTTATTTACTTTTCCGTTGCTACTGTTACAACTACTACAAAAACCCAAAAAATTTATCTTTACTGTTGCTACTGTTACCATTATTATCATACCATTTTTGCTACTAAACACTTTGCTGCAGATACTAAGTTATCCAGGTGTGGTTGAATTGACAACTCAACTGCTAATACTCAAGAATATTCTTTGGCTCCCCTTGTGTCCAATCAATAAATTTGGGTTGTACTTCACCCTCGAAAGCTGTAGCGATCCCCTACACTTGTGGTTTATCTGTGGCGAGTGGTTTCGGGCCGGCGGTTCGGCCGGTGGTGGCTGGCGGCTCAGGGGGGTGCAGGTTGAAGATGAACTGCAGGCCGTCCCTAAACTACATGTCAAGTGCCTCTCTGCTACCATTGCGTTCAGTTTCGACAGTAGCATCAGATTCCACAGTAAATTTCAGTTTAGACAGTTAAGTTTAGAGTCAACAGTTTTTACCTCATCTGTTGTAGTCAGGTGGTTTTTGGTGATGTTAATTTTACATCCATTTTACATCATTTATTGGAGATGCGATTAGAATCCCAATTGAGATTGACAATTTCTGTCTTGTGCTGCTTCAGCCTTGACGTCTTACGGCTCACCGGAGCTGCTCTAACGACAGAACAATCCATCACAATAGAGCAGTGCCCTGGACACCGTCTACAGATTCCTCAGATCTTCCTCCACACCTCCAACAGCCACCTCTGCCTCAACTGCTTCAGCGACCAACCCAATGATGCTGAGGTCGACACGGCTACGGCAAAGAGGTTGTACACTTGTTGCATCGCTTATTACTATACATTCACGTCGATCCATTACGGCTATTTTGGTTCAACGGAAAAACATACCAATAGGGAATTTTCCAATGGCACTCTACTATTCAATTATTCAAGCATTTTGTTGAAACGAATGAAGCAAAACATCCACCTGGACCTACTTTTCAAAATCCTATGCATGAAAACAAGACCAAGTGCATTAGTGCCAGAATAACATTCTAACTGTACACGCTTTCATATGGTTTCACTTTATTCTGGCCATGTTTCTTTGCATTCCTCTGCTCTTCCAATTCCTGTAAACCAAACACCCAAGTTGACAGAAATCCTGTGTTTACAAATGCTCTGTTTACCATGTGCATTTTCCTATCCTATGCTGGTGTTTTTCCTATCCCCGCGTTTTAAGAATCATGCAAGCCAAATGAGCCCTTACAGAATTACTTCAGTTACAGGTACGTGTCGAAGGGAACTATGTGTGCTTTGTCCTGCTCCTGCCATGACGTCGTCCACCTCACCTGAGCTACTCCATCGACAGAAGCATCCACCAAACCAGACATCACGACTCCTGACCGTATTTCGCCGCCTCAGATCTCCTTCCCTGCCGCCGGCACCCACCGCAACGGCATCACCATCATCGACTCACCAGATGAACCTGAGGAGTACACGAGCCCACAAGATAGGTCGCACTCTTTTGTTTCTGCTTATGTTATGCATTGCTTAAACTTACCTGCTACTTTATCGTCCTGTTCAGCTCTTGGACTCCCAAGTTAGGTCCAAATTAATGTTCAAACTTGAGTTCTAAATTAGTTGTGGGGCACATATCGAGGCAGCAATGAATAGTACGTCTGTATAATATCTGGTTCACCTAGGGTATGCCTATGTTTTTCATCTTGGGTGGGAAACAAATAGTAAAGCAATCATCATCTGTCTTTTCATTAATTTAAAGCAATCATCAGCGAGCTATCATTATTTTTGGATCCATCCACTGGTTGTTACCATCACTCTAAATTTCTGCATGCTCTCCTTACATAATCTCACCATATTTTTCGTACGCATGTCAGATATTGTACATAGTCATGCTGAAGATGTAGAGAAAAAGAGAAGAGTTTTGCGTGGCAATACAATGTCATGCAGACATCGCTCCATGGTGGGTTCAATGGAAAACCCTCCCCACCCCTCTCCAGATTGTAATCCAGAGGAAGATATCTGTTCTGAGGTGGATTCAGACGCTGCTGACCACTCCTATTTACCCCCCAAGGTGTTTGATCTACCTTGGCATGATGATGTTAGTCATATCATGCATATGTGGCCTTGCAGTTCCTACTTTTGACATCATATATGTCATCTGCTTAGTTTAGACATGTTCTGTAATGCCACCTGTTTAGTTTCTATATCATATATGGGAATTATGCAGTCTCATGTCTTTTAGCCAGCCATAATATATGTGAAATTTGCAATGCCATCCTGTTTAACCAGGCATCATATATTTGAATGATATCTTGCCCATCCTTTTCTTCATTACATTTCCATTTGTCGATAATGTTTGTACATTAAACTACTCTTCCTGTGAATCAGCTAATTGGGTGGGAGATGGAAAAATCTGGAGTGAAAACAAGGCCTTCAAAGCAGACAATGCTACCTGTCGAAGCAGATCTCTTGGTGGGTCCCGATAGCTCCTCAGAGATGGATTCAGAGACACATGACCAGTCCTATTCCCCCACTGAGGTGTATGCTCTAACTTGGCACGGTTATACTGCTCATATCATGCATACGGTGTATTGCATTGCATAGTTTAGACATCATATACACAATATTCAACACCATGTTCTTAGTTCAGATATCATATCGAATGCTCTCTGTTTAGCATATAAATCACATATGTGAACTAAATGATGCGATCCTGATTACTTAGATAACATGTAGGTGAATTATGTCATGCTATCCTGTTTAGTTATTCATCATATCTTTGAATTATGTTATGCTATGCTATCCAGTTTAGATAGACATCATATATGTGAAATTATGTCATGCTATCCGTTTTAGTTAAACAATATACATGTCAACTATTTCATGCCCTCTTTTTTCCACACTATCTATTGCATCTGTCTCTCATACAATATCTGTACTTTCAACTATGTTTCCTATTTATCAGCCATTTCAATTGGAGTGGGTGATGCCAGTATGTAGAGGACTAAAAACACGGTCTTCAAATAAAACAGTGCTACCTCTTGGTGGAGATAGCACCCCGGTTGTACATGCACAAGAACCAGCCCTACCACAAATAACCCAAACTCTCGCAGATTGTACACCTACTGCGATGGACAGAGAACCAGCTTCACCCAATCTAACCCCAACCCCAGCCGATAGTAACCCAGTTCCTGTTGACATAGCACCATCTCCACCACAGAGCTCCCAAACAAGAGCCGTTAGTAAGGCAGCTCCAGTGCCCAAAGGGCCAGTACTATCATGGCGAACCCCAACTCCACCAGTTAGTATGCCTATTCCTGTGGAGGAAGCACAACCAGCTAGTCGTAGTTTAGCATCTATCGCATTTGATGTTGTTAAATCGTATGTGTGTATCTTCCCATCTTGGACATATTATACTGAAGATGAAGGAAAATGCCAGTTGTAGGTGTTTGTCCAGGAGTTATGTGTAAGTAATGTTATTCATGGCAATTACTTTTCTTCGTCCCATACATCCTACCTCCATGATGGTTATAATACAGCAAATTTTCCCATTTTTTCTCTATAGAGAAGGACCGATTTGGAAACTCAGGATGAGGTAACCTGTGCTAATACCTCTGCTATCTTCAAGAGGGCTTGGCGGCAGTATTGGAATTACATGAAGAAAACGTACTTCACCGGCAAAGAAAATTATCAAATTACCTTACGTTCTCCTGAGACACATTTACTGGACGATGACTCGGAACGCCTTGTTCTGTACTGGTCCTGAACCAAGAATGTGGTAAGGTCTATGAGCTCATTTTTTATTTTTACGTATTATATTCTTGTGTCTTACTGTACTCTGTTCATGTAGAACAAGTGACTAAACCTGAAGAACAACTGTTCTAATTTAAGATTCCATTGCTATCATAGTTCAAAAAAGCGCTAGGCGTCAATTGTGCGTTTTGCCACCACCTTGCGCTTTACCGACCAAAGCGCATGCTTATGCGCAGTTATGCACAGATTAAGTGTACTTATGCGCAATGCATTTTGCCAACGCCTAGAGCCTAGGCGCGCTTAAGCGCTCGCTTAGGCGCGCCTTTTTTAACTATGATTGCTTTGCTCTTGTATCATTGTATTTACTCATACAAACTTATTTTTAAATTGAAGGATCCAATCGAAACTCCAGTGGCACAGCAGGTATGTTCACGCATGTTTATTTAACAGGTTTGCTCTTATCAATAGCTCTTTTGATTTCAATTTAAATTGCGTATACAGTTGACTTTCATATCATGCACATTACTAGCATCACAATAGAGCCAATAGTGTTGTTGTACATGTAGACCCGTGGTACCCATCTGAAATCTTGTTGTGTCCTGTAGTTTCCCACGCTTCGTATTCTTTCACTGCTGCTTTGTCTTGAACTGATATGATTTGAATCATGTCTCTATTTTGATTTGGCAAGACAATGCAGTGACCATAGGACATAGATATATGTTTGTTTGATGCCTTTATTATCTACTAGTACTTGGCAATAGAAGACTTGGTAGTTTAATCCTGTCCACCTTACTAATGAACTAGTTCACCGAAATGAGTTTCATATACTAGTACTGAAGGAAATATGCCCTAGAGGCAATAATAAAGTTATTATTTATTTCCTTATATCATGATAAATGTTTATTATTCATGCTAGAATTGTATTAACCGGAAACATAATACATGTGTGAATACATAGACAAACAGAGTGTCACTAGTATGCCTCTACTTGACTAGCTTGTTGATCAAAGATGGTTATGTTTCCTAACCATAGACATGTGTTGTCATTTGATTAACGGGATCACATCATTAGGAGAATGATGTGATTGACATGACCCATTCCGTTAGCTTAGCACACGATCGTTTAGTATATTGCTATTGCTTTCTTCATGACTTATACATGTTCCTATGACTATGAGATTATGCAACTCCCGTTTACCGGAGGAACACTTTGTGTGCTACCAAACGTCACAACGTAATTGGGTGATTATAAAGGAGCTCTACAGGTGTCTCCAAAGGTACATGTTGGGTTGACGTATTTCGAGATTAGGATTTGTCACTCCGATTGTCAGAGAGGTATCTCTGGGCCCTCTCGGTAATGCAGATCACTTAAGCCATGCAAGCATTGCAACTAATGAGTTAGTTGTGAGATGATGTATTACGGAACGAGTAACGAGACTTGCCGGTAAAGAGATTGAACTAGGTATTGAGATACCGACGATCGAATCTCGGGCAAGTAACATACCGATGACAAAGGGAACAATGTATGTTGTTATGCAGTCTGATCGATAAAGATCTTCATAGAATATGTGGGAGCCAATATGAGCATCCAGGTTCCGCTATTGGTTATTGACCGGAGATGTGTCTCGGTCATGTCTACATTGTTCTCGAACCCATAGGGTCCGCACGCTTAAAGTTACGATAGTTTGATTATGAGTTTATATGTTTTGATGTACCAAAGGTTGTTCGGAGTCTAGGATGTGATCACGGACATGACGAGGAGTCTCGAAATGGTCGAGACATGAAGATTGATATATTGGAAGCCTTTGTTTGGACATCGGAAGTGTTCTGGGTGAAATCGGCATTTTACTGGAGTACCGGGAGGTTACCGGAACCCCACGGTAACTTAATGGACCTTAATGGGCCTAGTGGAGGAAGAGGAGATGAGGCCAAGGGTCAGCCGCGCGCCCCTCCCTCCCAAGTCCGAATTGGACAAGGAGGGGGGCGGCGCCCCCCCCCCCCCCTTTCCTTTCCCCTCTCTCTCTCCTTCCCCCCCAAGTCCTAGTCCAACATGGAAAATGGGGGGAGTCCTACTCCCGGTCGAAGTAGGACTCCTCTTGGCACGCCCTCCTCCTGGCCGGCCGCACCCCCCCCCCTTGCTCCTTTATATACGGGGGCGGGGCACCCCAGAGATACAACAATTGATCCTTGAGATCTCTTAGCCGTGTGCGGTGCCCCCCTCCACCATAGTCCTCGATAATATTGTAGCGGTGCTTAGGCGAAGCCCTGTGATGGTAGCACATCAAGATCGTCACCATGCCATCGTGCTGACGGAACTCTTCCCCGACACTTTGCTGAATCGGAGTCCGGGGATCGTCATCGAGCTGAACGTGTGCTAGAACTCGAAGGTGCCATAGTTTCGGTGCTTGATCGGTCTGGCCGTGAAGACGTATGACTACATCAACCGCGTTGTTATAACGCTTCTGCTTTCGGTCTACGAGGGTACGTGGACATACTCTCCCCTCTCGTTGCTATGCATCACCATGATCTTGCGTGTGCGTAGGAAATTTTTTGAAATTACTACGTTCCCCAACAGTAGCATCCGAGCCTGGTTTTATGCGTAGATGTCATACGCACGAGTAGAACACAAGTGAGTTGTGGGCGATATAAGTCATACTTCTTACCAGCATGTCATACTTTGGTTTAGCAGTATTGTGAGATGAAGCAGCCTGGACCGACATTAGGTGTACGCTTACGCGAGACTGGTTTCACCGCCACGAGCACTAGTTGCTTAAAGGTGACCGGCAGGTGTCTGTCTCTCTCACTTTAGTTGAACTGGGTGTGGCTACGCCCTGTCCTTGCAATGGTTAAAACAGCACCAACTTGACAAACTATCGTTGTGGTTTTGATGCGTAGGTAAGAACGGTTCTTGCTCAGCCCGTAGCAGCCACGTAAAATTTGCAACAACAAAGTAGAGGATGTCTAACTTGTTTTTGCAGGGCATGTTGTGATGTGATATGGTCAAGACATGATGCTAAATTTTATTGTATGAGATGATCATGTTTCATAACCGAGTTATCGGCAACTGACAGGAGCCATATGGTTGTCACTTTATTGTATGCAATGCAATCGCCCTGTAATGCTTTACTTTATCACTAAGCGGTAGTGATAGTCGTATAAGCATAAGATTGGCGAGAAGACAATGGTGCTACGATGGAGATCAAGGTGTCGCGTCGGTGACAATGGTGATCATGACGGTGCTTTGAAGATGGAGATCACAAGCACAAGATGATGATGGCCATATCATATCACTTATATTGATTGCATGTGATGTTTATCTTTTATGCATCTTATCTTGCTTTGATTGACGGTAGCATTATAAGATGATCCCTCACTAATTATCATAGTAAAAGTGTTCTCCCTGAGTATGCACCGTTACGAAAGTTCTTCGTGCTGCGACACCACGTGATGATCGGGTGTGATAGGCTCTATGTTCAAATACAACGGGTGCAAAACAGTTGCACACGCGGAATACTCAGGTTAAACTTGACGAGCCTAGCATATAACAGATATGGCCTCGGAACACGGAGACCGAAAGGTCGAGCGTGAATCATATAGTAGATATGATCAACATATTGATGTTCACCGTTGAAACTACTCCATCTCACGTGATGATCGGACATGGTGTAGTTGATATGGATCACGTAATCACTTAGAGGATTAGAGGGATGTCTATCTAAGTGGGAGTTCTTTAGTAATATGATTAATTGAACTTAAATTTATCATGAACTTAGTACCTGATAGTATCTTGCTTGTCTATGTTTATTGTAGATAGATGGCCCGTGTTGTTGTTTCGTTGAATTTTAATGTGTTCCTTGAGAAAGCAAAGTTGAAAGATGATGGTAGCAATTACATGGACTGGGTCCGTAACTTGAGGATTATCCTCATTGCACAGAAGAATTACATTCTGGAAGCACCGCTGGGTGCCAGGCCTGCTGCGGGAGCAACACCAGATGTTATGAACGTCTGGCAGAGCAAAGCTGATGACTACTCTATAGTTCAGTGTGCCATGCTTTACGGCTTAGAACCGGGTCTTCAACGACGTTTTGAACGTCAAGGAGCATATGAGATGTTCCAGGAGTTGAAGTTAATATTTCAAGCAAATGCCCGGATTGAGAGATATAAAGTCTCCAATAAGTTCTACAAGTGCAAGATGGAGGAGAACAGTTCTGTCAGTGAGCATATACTCAAAATGTCTGGGTATAATAATCACTTGATTCAACTGGGAGTTAATCTTCCGGATGATAGCGTCATTGACAGAATTCTCCATTCACTGCCACCAAGCTACAAGAGCTATGTGATGAACTATAATATGCAAGGGATGGAAAAGACTATTCCCGAGCTCTTCGCGATGCTAAAAGCTGCGGAGGTAGAAATCAAGAAGGAGCGTCAAGTGTTGATGGTTAACAAGACCACTAGTTTCAAGAAAAAGCGCAAAGGGAAGAAGAAGGGAAACTTGAATAAGAACAACAAACAAGTTGCTGCTCAAGAGAAGAAACCCAAGTCTGGACCTAAGCCTAAAACTAAGTGCTTCTACTGCAAGCAGACTGGTCACTGGAAGCGGAACTGCCCCAAGTATTTGGCGGATAAGAAGGATGGCAAGTTGAACAAAGGTATATGTGATATACATGTTATTGATGTGTAATGTCGGTGTCAAAACCGGCAGATCTCGGGTAGGGGGTCCCGAACTGTGCGTCTAGGCGGATGGTAACAGGAGACAAGGGACACGATGTTTTACCCAGGTTCGGGCCCTCTTGATGGAGGTAAAACCCTACGTCCTGCTTGATTAATATTGATGATGTGTGTTACAAGAGTAGATCTACCACGAGATCAAGGAGGCTAAACCCTAGAAGCTAGCCTATGGTATGATTGTTGTTCGTCCTACGGACTAAAGCCATCCGGTTTATATAGACACCGGAGAGGGCTAGGGTTACATAGAGTCGGTTACAATGGTAGGAGATCTACATATCCGTATCACCAAGCTTGCCTTCCACGCCAAGGAAAGTCCCATCCGGACACGGGACGAAGTCTTCAATCTTGTATCTTCATAGTCTTGGAGTCCGGCCGATAATGATAGTTCGGCTATCCGGACACCCCCTAGTCCGGAACTCCCTCAGTAGCCCCTGAACCAGGCTTTAATGACGACGAGTCCGGCGTGCATATTGTCTTCGGCATTGCAAGGCGGGTTCTCCCTCCGAATAATTCATAGAAGATTGTGAACACCAGGATAGTGTCCGGCTCTGCAAAATAATTTCCACATACCATCGTAGAGAGAATAATATTTACACAAGTTCAATCTGCTGACGTATTTGGTGGCGTGACATCACACCACTACCAAGCCTTTACTTGATTTTTTTTACTGTACCACCTCAGCGCGTTCAGCGAAGCGGTTTCCTTGGCACGTCCTGTCGAAGCAGAGAACGTGTTCCCCTTATTCCGGGATTCCCATCAATACGGACGTGGGTAACCCAACCGCGCCATTGATTACGGAGCTTGGGAGATAAGCGAGTTTTACCAGGCCGGTGGGGACACATGTTTTTGTCCGCCCATATAAGGGGATAAAGATCCAACCCTTTTACCTGCGCCTTCTTCCTCCTTGGCTTATCCATCCCCGCGAACTCGAGCTCCAGCGCCCAAGTCCGCACATCTCACCTCAACCTTCTCCAAATATGTCCAGAGCAGGAGGCAAGTGGATGGCCTCCTCCGTCACGGAGGGGCAGATCCACAAGTTGCACAGCGCCGGATACTTGTCCAGCGACATCGCGCATCGGCTCCCCGACAAGGGAGAGCTCATCCCCACCTCCAGGCCCCATGAGAGGGTAGTATTCCTTCCCCATTTCCTCCGTGGACTGGGCTTCCCACTCCATCCCTTTGTCCGGGGACTCATGTTCTACTACGGCCTGGATTTCCATGATCTAGCCCCGAATTTCATCCTCAACATCTCGGCGTTTATCGTCGTGTGTGAGGCCTTCCTCTGCATCCAGCCCCACTTCGGCTTGTGGCTCAAGACCTTCAGCGTCAAGCCGAAGGTTGTGAAGGGCAGCCAAGCGGAGTGCGGAGGCGCCATGGTGGGCAGGATGTCCCACGTAACTTGGTTGGAGGGCACTTTCGTGGAAACCATTAAGGGGTGGCAATCGGGGTGGTTCTACATCACCGAGCCGCGTGACCCTGAATGGGCAGCTGCCCCCGAATTCAGATCTGGCATCCCCACACGGCTCACCTCTTGGAAAGAGAGCGGCCGGACTTGGGGTTATTCGGAGGAGATGACCGGACTCCAAGCCTGCGTCCAAAAGTTGGTGGAAAAGAAGCTCAAGCTTGTCAACGTGGTCCAGGTCATGCTCATCCGCCAGATTCTCCCGTGCCAACGACGGGTGTCGGTGTCAAAACCGGCGGATCTCGGGTAGGGGGTCCCGAACTGTGCGTCTAGGCGGATGGAAACAGGAGACGAGGGACACGATGTTTTTACCCAAGTTCGGGCCCTCTTGATGGAGGTAAAACCCTACGTCCCGCTTGACTAATATTGATGATGTGGGTTACAAGAGTAGATCTACCACGAGATCAAGGAGGCTAAACCCTAGAAGCTAGCCTATGGTATGATTGTTGTTCGTCCTATGGACTAAAGCCATCCGGTTTATATAGACACCGGAGAGGGCTAGGGTTACACAGAGTCGGTTACAATGGTAGGAGATCTACATATCCGTATCGCCAGCGTGCCTTCCACGCCAAGGAAAGTCCCATCCGGACACGGGACGAAGTCTTCAATCTTGTATCTTCATAGTCTTGGAGTCCGGCCGATGATGGTAGTTCGGCTATCCGGACACACCCTAGTCCGGGACTCCCTCAGTAGCCCCTGAACCAGGCTTCAATGACGACGAGTCCGGCGCGCATATTGTTTTCGGCATTGCAAGGCGGGTTCCTCCTCCGAATAATTTATAGAAGATTGTGGACACCAGGATAGTGTCCGGCTCTGCAAAAATAAATTCCTCATACCACCGTAGAGAGAATAATATTACACAAGATCAATCTGCTGACGTATTCTGTGGCGTGACGTCACACCACTTCCAAGCCTTTACTCGAATTGTCTTTATTGTTCCACCTCAGCGCGTTTAGCGAGGCGGTTTCCTTGGCACGTCTTGTCGAAGCAGAGATCGTGTTCCCCTTATTCCGGGATTCCCATCAATACGGACGTGGGTAACCCAACTGCGCCATCAATCGCGAAGCTTGGGGGATAAGCGAGTTTTACCGGGCCGGTGGGGACACATGTTTTTGTCCGCCCATATAAGGGAATAAAGATCCAATCCTTTCACCTGCGCCTTCTTCCTTCTTGGCTTATCCATCTCTGCGAACTCGAGCTCTAGCGCCCAAGCCCACACATCTCACCTCAACCTTCTCCAAATATGTCCGGAGCGGGAGGCAAGTGGATGGCCTCCTCCGTCACGGAGGGGCATATCCAGAAGCTGCGCAGCGCCGGGTACTTGTCCAGCGACATCGCGCATCGGCTCCCCGACGAGGGAGATCTCATCCCCACCCCTAGGCCCCATGAGAGGGTAGTGTTCCTTCCCCATTTCCTCCGCGGACTGGGCTTCCCACTTCATCCCTTTGTCTGGGGGCTCATGTTCTACTACGGCCTAGAGTTCCATGATCTGGCCCCAAATTTTATCCTCAACATCTCGGTGTTTATCATCGTGTGCGAGGCCTTCCTCTGCATCCAGCCCCACTTCAGCTTGTGGCTCAAGACCTTCAGTGTCAAGCCGAAGGTTGTGAAGGGCAGCCAAGCGGAGTGCGGAGGCACCATGGTGGGCAGGATGTCCCACGTTACGTGGCTGGAGGGCACTTTTGTGGAAACCATCAAGGGGTGGCAATCGGGGTGGTTCTACATCACCGAGTCGTGTGATCCCGAATGGGCAGCGGCCCCCGAATTCAGATCCGGCATCCCCACACGGCTCACCTCCTGGAAACACAGCGGCCGGATTTGGGGCGATTCGGAGGAGCTAACCGGACTCCAAGCCTGCGTCCAAAAGCTGGTGGACAAGAAGCTCAAGCTTGTCAACGTAGTCCAGGTCATGCTCATCCACCAGATTCTCCCGTGCCAACGACGGGGCTTCAATATGTGGGAGTTCGATCCGGCGCAGCACCAGACTTTGAATAGGCTCTTCGACACTATGTACGAAGAGGTCTGGAAGGTGTTTTTCAAGGGCGCCGAGGCTCCCGCATCCGCTACCGAAGATCGCGGATTCAGCTCGCAGCGTCCAGCTGACGAGGTAAGTGATATTGTCCTTTACGGGACGCTTGTTATTCATAGTTTGACTCTATGCGGGATCTAAAGTCCCTTTCCTTTGACAGGACTGGCTGAAGAAGGCCGCACATGCTATCTGTCCGGCCCCATTGCCAGAGGACCCAGCTGACGCCCGCCTAACGGGGCTGCTGGCTCCGGCACCCCACATGGTGCCGGAGAAGAAGGCCACGGGGACTCGGAAGAGTTCACGTTTTCAGGTGCTATCGGACGACGAATCCGAGGCCGACTCCTCCCACCAAGGCGAGGAGGAGAAGAAGCAAGCCTCTCCCCCAGCGGGGGAGGGAAGAAAAGGAAGGCCTCCCCAACAAGGGAGGCCGAAGGGTCCAAGAGGGGAAAAACTCTTCCCCCGGACTGTTCCGCCAACGCAAGTGACGACGACGAGGACTGGCCTCCAAGTGCCAAGCCTCTGGCGAGATCGTAAGTATCCGGACTCCCGAATAACTTCAAGGTTTTCGTTTTCCGCCACATTATGTCTTTCTAATGCCGCATAAAACCCTGCAGTCCGCCTAAGGATGATCTCCCCACTTCGTCGAGCGGGTCCTTAGGGGCGTCGGATATGGATTCTCTTCCGACTGCCTCCACCACCCGTGATGCGGATGATGCCGAGGTGGGATCCCAGGAAGGGACCCACCAGGAGGAGAGGGCCCCGGAGGTGTCACAGGACAACCTCCCGGACTTTGCACCGGACTCAGCCCCGGAACCCATAGTGGCTCCGGAGTCCGGCGGGTGACCCCTTCGTAAGAAGGGCAAGACCGCGACGCCGGCTGCCTCCGTCCAACCGGAGGTGCCGGATAATTTGCTGGAGGCGCTCAACGGCACCTCCATCAAAGAGGAACACCGCACTATTATGAGTGCGGTGATTCAGAAGGTTCAGCTCGCCAAGAGCGGGCTAACCGAAGCCTGCAACAGCCTTTTAACAGGCTTTGAGGTAAGAATTTCAATATATGTAAAATGGTACCGCATAGACAGTAGCCCCTGATGCTCGGTTCAGTGTTCGGAAAGAAAAGCCGGACTGAGGATCTTTAGAAAGATAAACGCAGGAGTCATGAAAATATGTCAATATGGGATTGCAGGCTGTGCTGCTGACCTCTGCTGCACTGACTGCGGAGGTCAAAACTTTGAAGGAAAACCTCGAGCGGTCCGAGAACGAGCTCGGCCATGCCAAGAAGCAGCTCGAGGAAAAAGAAGGTGAGTAATACCTTATGAAACTTGTACCTTACAGAAAAGGATTTGGTTGCAAGAAAAATGACAAGGATAACTGGAGTATTGCAGGGGCCACTAACGAGGTGGCGACCCTGAAGGAGGCGGTGGCCGCGGCCGAACGCAATGCGGCGGCGGAGCGCACCGAGCGAGAGAAACAGGAGGCGCGGGTGGCGGAGGTACAGCAAGAGCTCCAGGATCTCGTCGAGAAACACGAGAGCCTGGAGCGTGACTCGAAGACTCGAGAGTCTGAACTTGCAACGTCTCTTGAGAGTGCCAAAGCCGCTAAGGCCGAAGCCTACAAGGCCCTCCAAGAGATAGAGGCAGTGAAGAAAATAGCAGCGGGTAAGGCATTTTTCATGCAAAGTAAGCATGTGAGTGTTAATTACCTGTCGCTTACCCGAATTCGGAGCTCTCCAGGAGCTTTCGCAGATCTGTCCCGCAGCGTGTCCGATGCTGCCGCATTCTACCGGGCCGAGGGGGGGAGCTCAACGGAGAAGGTCTTCTGGTCTCAGTATGCTGAGGCCAGACATTCGGTGCCCCTTAGCGACCAGCTGAAGCAGCTGGTCGAGCTCCACAAGGCGGCCAAACAGGCCATGAAGGGCCTCATAGTTCGGCTGTGGCCTAAGAAGGCCATGCCTGGGAGCTACTTCGCCCTGGTGCGACGGCTGGTGGATGCGTGCCCGTGGGTTGAAGTCATCAAGCACTCCGCCTGTATTGAGGGTGCTCGTCGGGCCCTTGCCCGTGCAAAGGTGCACTGGGGCAAGATGGATGCCCAGAAGCTCGTGACGGACCCACCACCGGAGGGCAAGGAGCATCGCACGCCCGAGATGTATTATAAGAGTGTGCTGAAGGGCGCCCGCACTATTGCGGGTGAGTGCTCCAAAGATGTAATATTTGAGTAGACTCGCATTTTGTTATCCTGTGCTCTGAAAACTTAGTTCATTTGCACGAAGCAACACATTTTAATTTAAAATATTACCTTCTGTGCGGCTGTTTATCAAATCTGAGAGATGGCAAGTCGTCGGCTTCAGCCCCCATGCCACGAGTGTTGGGGTGTTCGGGATAAATTTGAGCACTCTCGTTCCCATATTTGGGTCCATCTAGGGAGGCGCTCAACACAACGAACAAGGCAACCGGACTTATAATGCTTGAACACTCTCACTTAGCCATAGAATTCTATAATTTTAAATTTCGGCAAAGCCCCTAGTCTTCGGAAGGCCGAATTTGGGGCGCTATCCATGCCTGAGCCAGACAAGATCCGGCTCCTCTCTCTAAGCGGCATAAGTCTTTAAGGATTCGTAAAAAACCTCTCGAACAGCGACCGGCTCTCGCCTCATCTTGACGGTCAGTTTTAGCTTTCTTCGCTGAGGCGTTAACCCAGCTCAACTGGGGTGCAATCGCAGTGGTTCTCCCAGTGCTACCTTAGCCGATACAACGGTACGTAAGGTACCAAAACATGGGAGCCAGGCAAACCCAACTATTGACCCAAGACATGATTCGGAGCCGATGCATATAATGCTATATGTTCGGGGTGCCGCACTTGTGAAAGTGTTCGGACTTATCACACCATGATGCGGGAAACATAAGCCCCTGGTGTATTTAGCCATACCAAAAACGTACGGATGCGTAATGTCACAAATGAACATATGTATAAAAGAGAAATGCAATTGGAAGCAAAAAGGTGCTGCATTACTTATTCGAGAAAAACTGCTGTAAGTGCAGAACGATACAAATGGTGCGATAAGCAAGGGATGGGACTGTTAAACATGTCCCCCTCCAGGGGTAGGCTACGGAATGGTGCGTAAAATGGATTAAGTGCTCATAATGGAGACCACCTGGATATTCGTTGTAGCCTTTATCCTTCCCTGGCTGTTGCATCATGAGTTCGGCAGGTCTGCTGCCGGACAGGGCCTCTGACGAACGGAGTCCTGTGAGTAAAAAAAGGAAGAAGAAAAAAAAGAACGACACACTTGAGAGCCCTTGGTGTGGTTGAGCCGCAGTCTAGGCCTATCGTGGTCGCGCCCCTCTCCCCATGCCCATGGTATCTTCAGAGCGTAATGGTGTACGCGAAGGATCTGTCTTGACGTTTTACAGGGGCTGGGGTTGGGGCCGCACTGCTACGCGTGCTCGGATCGTGCCAGGTGGTCTTGTTGTAGGTTACTCCGGGCGCGCTTAGTTGTGTCCGGCCGCTTAACGGCCGGACTCGAGAATTGCCTTAAGAGGCTGCATTGCACTTCTGCCGCGAGAGCCACTGTATGTTCCTCCGTTCGGAGAGAACGTTCAGTGTTGTCGTTGACCGTGATGACTCCTCGAGGGCCTAGCATCTTGAGCTTGAGGTATGCATAGTGCGGCACCGCGTTGAAATTTGCAAACGTGATACGTCCGAGCAAGGCATGATAGCCGCTGCGAAACGGAACTATGTCGAAGATTAACTCCTCGCTCCGGAAGTTATCCGGGGATCCGAAGACCACTTCCAGTGTAACTGAGCCTGTACAATTGGCTTCTACACCTGGTATGACGCCTTTAAAGGTCGTCTTGGTAGGTTTGATCCTTGAGGGGTCTATGCACATTTTGCGCACTATGTCCTGATAAAGCAGGTTCAGGCTGCTGCCGCCGTCCATCAGGACTCTGGTCAGGTGAAATCCATCGACGATTGGGTCTAGAACCAATGCGGTGAATCCGCCATGGCGGATGCTGGTGGGGTGGTCCCTCCGGTCAAAAGTGATCGGGCAGGAGGACCATGGATTGAACTTCAGGGCAACTGGCTCTATCGCGTATACGTCCCTTAGTGCACGCTTCCGCTCCCTTTTGGGTATGTGCGTTGCGTAGATCATGTTCACCGTTCGCACCTGTGGGGGGAAACCCTTCTGTCCTCTATTGTTCGGCGGTCGGGTCTCTTCCTCGTCATCGCTGCGCAGCCCCTTGTCATTGTTTTCGGCAATTAGCTTGCCTGCCTGCTTGAATACCCAACAGTCCCTGTTGGTGTGATTAGCTGGCTTTTCGGGGGTGTCGTGTATCTGGCACAAGCGGTCGAGTATTCGGTCCAAATTGGACGGACCCGGGGTAGTTCTTTTGAATGTCTTTTTCTGCTGACCGGGTTTAGAGCCTCTAAATCCGGCATTGACTGTCGTATCCTCACTATTGTCGTTGTTAATGCGGCGTTTGTTTTCGTTATGACGCGACCTGCCATTGCGGTCCTTGATATCCGGACTGCCAGAATTTTTGCTGAGGTCGTTGCTGCGTGCTAGCCAGCTGTCCTCACCCGCGCAGAAGCGGGTCATGAGTGATGTGAGGGCTGCCATGGATTTCGGCTTTTCCTGTCCCAGGTGCCGGGCAAGCCACTCGTCGCGGATATTATGCTTGAAGGCTGCAAGGGCCTCCGCATCCGGACGGTCGACGATTTGGTTTTTCTTGGTTAAGAACCGTGTCCAGAATTGTCTGGCCGATTCGTCTGGCTGCTGAATTATGTGGCTTAGGTCATCAGCGTCTGGTGGTCGCACATACGTGCCTTGGAAGTTATCGAGGAATGCGGCTTCCAGGTCTTCCCAACTCCCAATTGACTCTGCTGGCAAGCTGTTAAGCCAATGCCGGGCTGGTCCTTTAAGCTTGAGGGGGAGATATTTGATGGCGTGAAGATCGTCACCGCGGGCCATGTGGATGTGAAGGAGATAGTCTTTGATCCAAACCGCGGGGTCTGTTGTGCCATCGTAAGATTCAATATTCACGGTTTAAACCCTTCGGGGATTTGATGATCCATTACTTCGTCTGTGAAGCATAGTGGGTGTGCGGCGCCTCTGTACTGGGCGATATCACGACGGAGCTCAAAAGGGCTTTGTCTATTTTGTTCGGTCCGGCCGGACTTACTGTGTCCGGCGCGACGGTTGTCATCATGTTTCATGGGGCGCCCACACGATCCATAGATCGATCTTGATTGTGTTGCCCTATCCTCCAATATATCTCGCAAGTCCGGAGCGTTCCCCTGTGGCCTTGTGCTTTTCGAGCGATGCTGGGGTACGGGTTTAGTGAAGGGCCTAGAGGCCTCTCTGTCGCGACCACGGGGTGGTCGGTCAGCCGTATTGTCTCCTGGTGATGCGGGTTCATACGCCTCCTCCTCTAATCGAGGGAGCAGCTTGCGTTTAGGGTAGCTTTGTGAGGGGCGTTCGAGCTCATGCTCTTCGGCCGCGAGGACTTCAGTCCATCTATCGGCTAGCAGATCTTGATCAGCTCTAAGCTGTTGCTGCTTTTTCTTGAGGCTGTTCGCTGTGGCCAAAAGCCTGCGTTTAAAACGCTCTTGTTCGACGGGATCCTCAGGCACGACGAATTCATCGTCGTCGAGGCTTGCCTCATCTCCGGAGGGAGGCATGTAATCCTCTACCTCTTCTTCTGCCGCTCTCTCATGAGGGTTGGCGTCTTCGTCCTCCTGCGCTGGATCTTGCTGGAGTGGGTTGTCTTCGGCACTGTCCGGTGTATTATTATCTCCGGTGCCGGAATCTTCGTTCTTGCTATGGCGGGATTTAGAGCGGCGCCGCTAACGCCGGCGCTTGGGCTGTTTCTTGGAGGGGTCATCCTCCGCTGCCCCTTCGCCATTCCCATCCTTTGGGATATCCACCATGTATACGTCATATGATGAGGTGGCTTTCCAGTGCCCAGTAGGCGCTAGTTCTTTATCGTCTCCGGCATCATCATCCATACCGTCGATGTCTTCGGAGTCGTAGTCTAGCATGTCGGTGAGATCATCGATAGTGGCTACCAAGTGGGTGGTGGGTGGGCTTTGAATTTCTTCGCCGTCCGCACCCCAACCGTCCTGGCCGCAGTCCGGCCAGAACTCTCCTAATAACGAGAGATACTTTAGCGAACTCAAGATGTCGCCAAAAGGTGAGTTTTGAAAGATGTCCACTGCGGTGAACACCATGATCGGCGCCCAATCGGATTCGGTCGGAGGGGGCGCGGGAGGTTCGAAGTCCGGCAAGGAGTCCGGCTCCTCGGAGTCACGAGCTTCATGAGGGACAAGGTCAGTGTTCGGCTCTATCGCCGTAGAGGTTGCAGCCCCCGAGGCGGTGTCTAGCCATCCGTCCTCGACCTGCGCAGCCGGCTCCGAATTGAAGATCGGAGCAGGCTCGAGTGAGGCCTCTAGGGTACTGTCCGGCTGCAGAGCGAAATCATGCTTGACGTGACAGTGTGGCACGCTCGGCTGTGGCTCGAATCCATCGAGGATCAAGTCCCCGCGGATGTCCGCCGTGAAGATCAAACTTCCAAATCTGACCTGACGGCCAGGGGCGTAACTTTTGATCTGCTCTAGATGGCCAAGCGAATTGGCCCGCAGTGCAAAGCCTCCGAATACGAAGATGTGTCCGGGGAGGAAGTCTCACCCTGGACTGCATCGTTGATGATGATCAAAGAAGCCATCGAGCCTATCGGTGACGACACAGAGGAACTCTCAATGAAAGCACCAATGTCGGTGTCAAAACCGGCGGATCTCGGGTAGGGGGTCCCGAACTGTGCGTCTAGGCGGATGGTAACAGGAGACAAGGGACATGATGTTTTACCCAGGTTCGGGCCCTCTTGATGGAGGTAAAACCCTACGTCCTACTTGATTAATATTGATGATGTGTGTTACAAGAGTAGATCTACCACGAGATCAAGGAGGCTAAACCCTAGAAGGTAGCCTATGGTATGATTGTTCTTCATCCTACGGACTAAAGCCATCCGGTTTATATAGACACCGGAGAGGGCTAGGGTTACACAGAGTCGGTTACAATGGTAGGAGATCTACATATCCGTATCGCCAAGCTTGCCTTCCACGTCAAGGATAGTCCCATCCGGACACGGGACGAAGTCTTCAATCTTGTATCTTCATAGTCTTGGAGTTCGGCCGATAATGATAGTTTGGCTATCCGGACACCCCCTAGTCCGGAACTCCCTCATGTACCTTACAAATGCTCGCAGTAGCACCTGGGTATTTGATATTGGTTTATGTTACTAATATTTGCAACTCGAAACAGGGACTATGGATTAAGCAAAGATTAGCTAAGGACGAGGTGACGATGCCCGTGGGAAATGGTTCCAAAGTCGATGTGATCGCGGTGGGCACGCTACCTCTACATCTACCTTAGAGATTAGTTTTAGACCTAAATAATTGTTATTTGGTGCCAGCGTTGAGCATGAACATTATATATGGATCTTGTTTGATGCGAGATGGTTATTCATTTAAATCAGAGAATAATGGTTGTTCTATTTATATGAGTAATATCTTTTATGGTCATGCACCCTTGAAGAGTGGTCTATTTTTATTGAATCTCGATAGTAGTGATACACATATTGATAATGCTGAAGCCAAAAGATGCAGAGTTCATAATGATAGTGCAACTTACTTGTGGCACTGCCGTTTAGGTCATATCGGTGTAAAGCGCATGAAGAAACCCATATTGATGGACTTTTGGAACCACTTGATTATGAATCACTTAGTACTTGCGAACCGTGCCTCATGGGCAAGATGACTAAAACACCGTTCTCCGATACTATGGAGAGAGCAACTGATTTATTGGAGATCATACATACAGATGTATGTGGTCCAATGAATGTTGATGCTCGTGGCGGATATCGTTATTTTCTCACCTTCACAGATGATTTGAGCAGATATGGGTATATCTACCTAATGAAGCATAAGTCTGAAACATTTGAAAAGTTCAAAGAATTTCAGAGTGAAGTTGAAAATCATCGTAACAAGAAAATAAAGTTTCTACGATCTGATCGTGGAGGAGAATATTTGAGTTACGAGTTTGGTCTACATTTGAAACAATGTAGAATAGTTTCGCAACTAACTGTCATGACCGGTTTTTCAATAAAATGTTTATTGAGAAAACCAATCTTTAAATCCCAGTATAGGAAAAGTCATCCTTTCTGGTAGATAAAGCTTGATAAACAGAGAACTAGTAGCATCAAATATATTACAGGGTTGAGCTGAGGGTGCTCAACAATTTATTACAGTCTCGCCAATATAAAACATATGGGCGGATATGACACAGGGGTGGGGTGGCATGCTACTAGCTCGAGGGAAAAGTGGTGGTGGATAACTTGACTTCTACTGGCAGTACATCGAGCGTCAAGGTGAGGCTCGATGAATTTATTCGGGGTTGTGGAAGCGGATAATACAATGACCAAGACAGGATTGCACGGGACTGACTGGGACTCCTCTAGGCGTCGGACTCGCTATCATACTCTTCATCCAAGAGATCGCCTTCATCATCATCTGGCCAAATCAACAAGCCAGGTGAGTACTTGAAAGTACTCGCAAGACAGTTCGGACAAAAGATATAATCAATGAATGCATGAATGCGTCATGAACAAAGTATGATGCTCAAATACAACGGAATTATTGCAGAACTTGATGTATCAAAATTTAATAATTGAAAACCGATCGCGTGTCTGGAGCGACGCCTCGAAAAGTAATTAAATAAAATGCATGCCGCAGTCGGGCGTCTTAGCGACACCACATAGAGGGCTTTGAAAAGAAATGCCACAGTCGGACATCTGGGCGACATCACATAAAGGGCTTTAAAAGAAATGCCACAGTCGGACGTCTGAGCGACATCACATAAAGGGCTTTAAAAGAAATGCCACAGTCAGACGTCTGAGCGACATCACATAAAGGGCTTTAAAAGAAATGCCACAGTCGGACGTCTGAGCGACATCACATAAAGGGCTTTAAAAGAAATGCCACAGTCGGACGTCTGAGTGACATCACATAAAGGGCTTTAAAAGAAATACCACCGTCGGACGTCTGAGCGACATCACAGATAGGGCTTTAAAAAGAAATACCACCGTCGGACGTCTGAGCGACATCACAGATAGGGCTTTAACAAGAGTAAATAACAGGTTTGCCACCGTCGGACGTCTGAGCGACATCGCAGACAGGGCTTATAACAAAAGTAAATAACAGGGCTGCCACCGTCGGACGTCTGAGCGACATCGTAGACAGGGCTTATAACAAAAGTAAATAACAGGGCTGCCACCGTCGGACGTCTGAGCGACATCGCAGACAGGGCTTATAACAAAAGTAAATAACAAATTAGTCCATCCACAAGAATAATCTTTTAACCGGATTTATCACACATAAATCCCACCGGAGTTTTGTCACTGAGGCTGATACCTGACAAGATAAGATAATTATAGTACTTGAACAAAGTACAAGATAATTGAAAGATTGAGACTCTGCAGAGTTTGGAAGAACTGAACACAGCCAACGGATTTCCGTAGTCACGAAGGACTAGTTCCGTTTATGGTATTTCAGTAGAAACACATTTAACTAGTACACACCCATTTCACCTCACGATGCCAGGAATCACCCTGGACAACATCCAAGAAAAACTTTGAGACGGGGAGGCCACAACCTTGAATAGCATGGGATCAAATTTCTATACGCGCGCTCTAAGGGGTGCTCCCCTCTCGGTCCCAACCGGAAACACCCATGCCCCCTGACCGGATGACGGGCTTTAATCCAGGGCCATGGAACCCTCATCCCGGCCTCTCCACTTGGTGTGTACCAGGAAAACGGTTTGCAACTTACTATGCCATATTCCTTTCGGAAAACATGTGACAGTATAGGATGGCATGAATGGGAATGTGAATTGTGTCATGACGACACGGAAGTCAAATAATCTGGCATAAGACTGGCATGTCACAACACTGTCATCTTACCCATCCTCATACCAACACATGGCTTTGCAACTATGTATCCAACAACATAATGCTTTCCGAAACTTACTTTCCGTTTGTGTGCATGAGATATATCATGCAAGGTGATGTTCATAAACATGCCATGACCATACTAAAATGCAGACATGCAACAACACTCATCATATCAAGAGTTCAAACATGCTTGCCTGGTTCGGAGTAGTCGGAGTCTAACTGTGCGAAGTTTGTGGCTCCGTCACCTCCTCCGGTATCTACGGTATAATAAAAATATGTACGCAACGTAAATACCGTGAGTGTATAGAAAAGTGTTCCAAATATTTTTCAAATAAATATGATAAAAAACTAGACAAAAATCGAAGGAGAACAGAAAAAGAATCACCCAAAAATTCCCTTCTGATAAAAAGTTATAAGTGTTTTAACCCAAGGACTCATCTGTAATGAAACAGAAAACTTCCAGGGGGTTCAGCGTAAAAGTACAGATAACGTTTCGTTTAAAAGAAGCGGCTGTGAGGCTGACAGGAGGGCTCGACCTGTCGGCTTTAAAAGTTCAAACAGAGAAACAGAGCGCGACGGCGCCCGAGAGGTGCGGTGGTCGCCGGCGGCGATCCACGGCGAGGCAAGGCGATCGGGGGTTACCTTCGAGATCAGTGCACCGTTCCGCGTCTGTGGGTGGTGGTGGTGGTCGCCGGCGAGCACTGTGTCGACGGCGGCCCTTGCTCCAGTGGACGGCGGTTCGGGCAGTCATGGATCTCGCCGGAGGGAGCTGCGGGGATCAAATAGGACTGGGGGTTAGTCTCCTAGTTGATCGTGAGGGCTGCTGACGAAGTTAGAGCGCCGGAGACGGCCTCACCGGAGCGAATCGAGGTGGAGTCCGAGGCGGAGCGGGGTGGCCGGAGTCGGGGAAGAAGGGCCCCTCGGGGCTCTCCCAGTGGCTGGGCGGGGTCTAGTGAGCTGGTGGAGTCGTGCGGGGCGAGAGCATGCTCGGGGGTGCTATATATAGCCGGCCCGAGTCGGTTGCCGTGAACGGATAAGTCCGGCGAGTTGATTAGGGCGGCGCTGTGGCCGGACGGTCAGCTTAGGGGTTTGAGCATTGCCTAGGTGAAGTAGTGGTGCCATTTTAGGGTCCTGCTCAGCACGGGAGGGAGGTTTACGGCCTGCCCTCGACGGAACGGCCGCACGGCCTGTCGGCGGCAGAGAGCGCGCTCTGCCCGTGTCGCGCCACGGCGATGGTGCTGCATGCGTGCGCTGGCAAGGAGGTGGCCATGCGGAGCTACCAGGACGCTTGGGCGGCGCCGAACGGCGTTGCGCCACCGTTCTGCTTCCTGTCGGCCGCTACAGCGCTACGGCCGCCGCAAGACACGCCGGCGCAGGCGGGCTACGGCGCCACCGACGCCAGGAAGGCGCCAAGCGCGCGTGTGAGGCCCCGGACAAGCAAGCCTGGCCGTGAGCTACGTGCCAAGCGCACTGTGAGCTCGTGACTGAAGTCACTGACGAAGATCGACACTGAATTCTGAATTTAACTGAATATGACTAGAACAGTGCATGCAAGGTGTTCGACAGAATGAGCCAGGCATGTAGGGATTTTTCCTTGAGCTGGTTTTTGGTGGAGGGACCTCTCATTGCACCTAGAGGCTGCCTGAATATTTGTGGAATTTTTGGAGATGTGTAGATATGAATTTCACCAAATTTGGCAAATCTGGTCCAAACTTGCAGTGAGTGCAATTTGAAAAATTGAACAGGAGAAGAGTGGATCAAGATGGTTCTGGGTTGTGGGTACAAAGGACTATCCAGGGGTGTTGAGATGAGGTCAAAAATCAAAAGCATTAAAGCACTTGCTTTGCAATCCACCTAGGCTCAAAAGTATAGACACAATTATTTTGGGAGGAGAAATAGTTGGAATAAAATCCAAAAATGGATTTTAGTAGTTTTGGCAGAATGTTTGGGTTGAACTAAAGTGGGAGGAAAGGTTTTTGGGAAAAAATTCACCATAGGAAGCATGGTGAAATTTTTGAAGGGATCAAAACCACAAAGAGCCCAAAACTAAAAGGGTTTTCATTTTAAAAGAAACCAAATCCAAGAAAAGGATTTTTGAGAGGGCAAACTTAGAAGATGGTTTTAGGAAGGGTTTAAAAGACCTTTTTCAAACCAAGCAAGGTTCTTTCTCAAAACAAAAATCACAAAAATTTTGGAGTGTCACAGCACCTACCCCCTTAGGAAAAATCTCGTCCCCAAGATTTCAGCTGATCCTTAAACAGGTGTGGGTGCTCTGTCCGAAGAAAATCCTCGCTCTCCCAAGTTGCTTCATTCTCGGTGTGATTGCTCCATTGAACTCTGAAAAACTTAATGGTTTTTTGTCGGGTCCTCCTCTCAGATTCTCCCAATATTTTTATCGGGTGCTCCCGGTAAGTGAGGTCTGGTTGCACGTCAATATACTCATGTGAAACTTGCTTCTGAGTGGTTTGCTTATGTATTTTCTCAACTGCGAGATGTGAAACACGTTGTGGATACCGGACAGCTCTCCGGGTAGGTCTAGCTGGTAGGCTACCTTGCCTCGTCGGGCCACTATCTAAAATGGTCCGATGAATCTTGGTGCTAGTTTCCCCTTAATCTTGAATCGTTGGAGACCCTTCATAGGAGAAACTCTCAGGTATACCAATTCTCCGAGTTCAAAACTGATTTCCCGATGCTTTCGGTCGTAATAACTCTTTTGCCGACTTTGAGCTGTTTTGAGTCGTTCCCTAATCGTCTTAACTTTCTCCTCAGCCTCCTTGAGCATATTTGGGCCGAAGATGTGGCCGTCTCCGGTCTCTGACCAATTTAGCGGGGTACGACATCTTCTCCCATATAGAGCTTCAAAGGGTGCCATTTGCAAGCTGGCTTGATAGCTGTTGTTGTATGCGAATTCTGCATATGGCAAACTTTCTTCCCAACTGTTCCCGTAGGTGAGGACACAGGCTCTTAGCATGTCTTCCAAGATTTGGTTTACGCGTTCGGTTTGTCCATCAGTCTGGGGATGGTATGCGGTACTGAAGGCTAGTTGGGTTCCCAGTGCCTGTTGTAGGTGATCCCAGAACGTAGAGACGAACTGCGTGCCTCTATCTGAGATGATAGTCTTAGGAACTCCATGTAGGCAGACGATACGGGCAAGATAAAGTCTGGCTAGTCTCTGAGTGGTGTAAGTTGTTTTTACCGGAATCAAATGTGCCACCTTGGTTAATCTGTCGGTTATGACCCAAATGGCATCGTTTCCATGTTGTGACCGTGGCAGTCCAACGATAAAGTCCATTCCTATCTCGTCCCATTTCCACTCGGGTATCTTATTGGGCTGTAGCAGTCCGGCTGGTTTCTGGTGCTCGGCCTTGATACGTTGACAAGAGTCACAGCATGCAATGAACGTGGCTATATCTCTCTTCATACCGTGCCACCAAAAAATTTCCTGAACGTCTTTGTACATTTTTGTCCCTCCAGGATGGATTGAATACAGAGCGGTGTGACTTTCAGTTAATATCTATTGTTTGAGGTCCTTGACATTTGGTACGCATAGCCTTTCTCCGTACCACAATATTCCTTGCTCATCTATGTTGAATTCTGAGGCTCTTCCCAAACTCACTTTTCTTTTTATGCCCTCAATGCTGGGGTGTCCGTGCTGGGCTTCCTTGATGCTTTCCATTAGGGTAGGCTGTATTTCTATATTCGACACACTGCCTTCGGTAACCATTATTAGATTGAGTCAGGCAAACTCTTGTTGAAATTCTGGCCTCAATTTTGGTATATTGTCGTCTTCCGTGCTGGGATTTCGACTAAGTGCATCTGCCACAACATTTGCTTTTCCGGGATGATAGTGGATTCCAACATCATAATCCTTCACCAACTCTAACCAGCGTCGTTGCCGTAAATTTAACTCTGGCTGTGTGAAAATATACTTAAGACTCTTATGGTCTGTGTATATCTCACAACGATTCCCAAGTAGGAAGTGTCTCCATTCCTTGAGTGCATGGATGACCGCTGCTAATTCCAAGTCATGTGTGGGATAATTTTCTTCATGCTTGCGTAGTTGTCTAGAGAATACGCTACTACCTTGCCTTCTTGCATCAATACGCATCCGAGGCCTTTCCGGGATGCGTCACAATATACCTCAAAGTTCTTGTGTATATCTGGCACAATTAGTACTGGTGCCGTTGTTAATTTTCTTTTTAGCTCTTGGAAGCTTTTCTCACATGCTTCAGTCCATTCAAATTTCTTGCCTTTCTTGAGCAATTGTGTCATGGGCTTTGCTATAGTGGAGAATCCTTCAATAAATCTCCGATAATAGCCTGCCATTCCCAAGAAACTTTGTACGTCTTTCACGTTAGCTGGCGGTTTCCAGCCAAGTACGGCCTTGACTTTTTCTGGATCTACTGCAATACCTTCTTGGGTTAGCACGTGGCCCAGAAAACCCACCTGCCTTAGCCAAAATTCACATTTGCTGAATTTGGCGTACAGTTGATGTTTCCTGAGTTCTCTGAGTACAATCCTGAGATGTTCAGCGTGCTCTTCTGGTGTTCTGAAATATATCAGAATATCATCGATGAATACCACAACAAACTTGTCCACATACTTCATAAACACTTTGTTCATGAGATGAACAAAATATGCGGGGGCGTTGGTTAGCCCAAATGGCATTACTGTGAACTCATACAGCCCATATCTGGAGGTGAAAGCGGTCTTGGGAATATCTTCTGTTCGCACTTTTAATTGGTGGTATCCTGATCTCAAATCAATTTTTGAGAAGACTTTGGCCTGCGCGAGCTGATCGAATAAATCATTTATTCGGGGCATTGGGTATTTATTCTTGATTGTGACCATGTTGAGAGCTCGATAATCAATACACAACCTCATTGTTCCATCCTTCTTCTTGGCAAATAAAATTGGAGAACCCCAAGGTGAGGAGCTGGCTCATATGTATCCTTTCTCCATTAATTCTTTTATTTGCTTCTTCAACTCTACCAATTCGGATGGTGCCATTCGGTAAGGTTTCTTGTAAATAGGAGTGGTTCCGGGTGCGAGCTCAATGCTGAATTCTATCTCTCGGTCTGGTGGCATGCCCGGTAGTTCTTCTGGAAATACATCTGGAAATTCACATACCACTAGGACCTTGTTTGCTCAGAAACATCTACCTTGTTTAATCTAGGTTGCCGAGGTATTTGTCTCTCCTTGGCTGAAACTTTTATTTTCTTCCCTTGATGGTGGGTGAGAATCACTGAACGGTTGAAGCAATCAATAAAACCTTTGTTGGTGGTCAACCAATCCATTCCTAGGATGACATCCAGTCCTTTGCTTTCCAGTACAATAAGATTGGCGTAAAATTTCAATCCTTCAAATTCAATAACCACACCTTGACAATAACTCTGGGTCACTTGCTTAATCCCAGGGGACTTGACGATCATTGATTTTTCCAAGGGAAGCATCGAAAAATTATTTTGCAAAGCAAAACTTTTCGAAACGAATGAGTGAGAAGCTCCAGAATCAAACAAAACCATGGCAGGTATTGTGTTGACGGGGTACGTACCGAGTACGATATCTGGGGCGTTCTGTGCTTCCTCTCTGGTCACGTGCTTCAAGTGACCTTTCCGGTGGTTGTTGTTGGGGTTGAAATTGCTTCGCTTTGGTGCTGAATTATTTCCACCATTATTGAGCTTCGGGTTTGAGTTCCTTGGCTTGGGACACTGGTTGGCATAGTGCCCTTCTTCTCCACAAGCATAACAGGTAACGCCTGGGCGATAGGTGAACTCTTTGTCTCTTGCATGGAAATTTTTGGTTGGACGCGAATTATTCGCCAGGGTTTTGTGTGAATCCCCCTTCTGACATTCCTTCTTGCTTCTGGGATTGCGAGAAAAATTAGTCTGGTCCCTTTTCCGTTTGCGGATATCTTCCAGGCTACGTCGCTCACTTTCCAGGGTAATGGCCTTATCCACCAGTGTTTTAAAATCTGGAAATGTATGCACAACTAGCTGGCACTTAAGGGCGGGTGCCAGGCCTTCCAAGAATTTTTCCATCTTCTTGCTCTCGGTCATGCATTCTTCATTGGCATAGCGAGACAGCAGTGTGAATTGGCTGTTGTATTCTGACACTGTCATGGCTCTTTGCTTGAGTTCATCAAATTCCTTCTTCTTGATTTTCATGACGCTCTTAGGAATATGTGCCCCACGAAAACCTTCTTTGAAATTTTCCCAGGTGATTTCATTTTCATTGAGGTGCATGTGTAGGAAGTTTTCCCACCACGATGCAGCTGCACCTGTGAGATAATGTGGTGCATACAGTACTTTTTCACGGTCTGAACACTATGCGATAATTAATTTTCTCTCCATGTCTCGAAGCCAGTCCTCGGCCTCAAGAGGCTTGTCAGTATGAGAAAATGTTGGAGGACGCGTCTTTTGTAACTCGGATAATTTGGATTGTGGTTGATACTGACCACGGTTACTTCCCATATTGATGAATTGGTTCATCATTTCCTGGTGTTGCTGCTGACTCTGTTCATACAAACGACAAACTTGTGTAAAAGATGTTTCACTGTCATGTTGACTTGTCTGACCCTGAGTGAAATTCTGGTTCTGCGGTGTGCCATAAATTTCTTCTAGCTGAGTTGGCATGGAGCGCGTCCAAGGACGAGACATCTTTCACTCTGGGGATAAGTTTTTTGTGAACTCGTAAGACAAGAAGAAGAGTCGAAAAAGTCAATAAAATCACACACAAGGAACATTTTTTTAAACTCCAAGGTATTTTTTGAAACACATGATTGTGCGCGGAGAAGGACTAGTGCATATCTTACACGCGGGCATAATTATACATTACATCACTCAGGATATGCGTACATAATCCTGACATGTTATTTAAACTAGTGCACTCCTCTAGATCCTACATGATGCGCAAACAGGCTACTTCTCACAACCTGAGAACATAAAAACATATTACACCAGTTGATACATCGCATGGCGTCTATGCGTACTTAGTCGGAGATGTTGAGGATCTCCCTTGGCCTGCCTAGGGTGAGACGCAGAGACGCTGGGGAATCGACCTCCTCCTCGCTAATAGGTTCCAGACAAGAAAAGTTGTGCTGAGCTGATGGAGCAGGTGCCGTAGGCGGAATAACATGAATACGAGTGGGTGGAATAGGTGGGGTAGCTCGTATGGGAGTGGGCGTAACACGTGGTGCAGAGCGGACGGGAGTGGGTGCAACAAGTGGTGCAGAGCGGACGGGAGTGGGTGCAATAGCCTGGTTAAATTCCTCTGTGGTAGGCAGACGACGAGCAGAGGCGAGTATGGTAGGTGAGTGAGAGGTTGTGGATGACACAAAAGTCAGTGGTGGAGCGGTGTGCAGGAGTTCCCTCCTGTTAGCAGCACAGCCATGAACTGAGTCCATGCGTGCAGCTACGAGGTCATCCACCATGCAGTCGAATGCTGCCTCCAAGGCTCGGAGGTACTCGACAAGCATCTCAAAGGCTTCGTCTCGCTCTCCTCTGGGGCAAGAGAAGTAGTAGTGACAGGTGTAAGGCACATGGCATGGAAGTTAGCGGTAGCAACGTGTCTTCATTGCAGGAAGAACATCCCGAAGACGGGCTATCGCCTCGCGGGCAGCCATCTGCATAGCATGCCTTTCAATAGCCATGGCTCTCCCTACGAATTGGAGACGGTGCACTTCAGCATGGCCTCCCCTGAATTGCACCGCGGCCTGGTGCATAGTCAGACTGTCGTTGATCTTGTGTGGATAAAGCGTGAAGACTGGGCGCACGGATGGCCCCATCGCAACCTGAACGATGAAGGAGAGGAGTTTGACGAACCCCTCAGGCACGTTGGCGAACATCTGAGACTCGCAGTCGTTGCCGGCCATCTACAAAAGTAGGCAAAAATTCTGAGTGGTCAGAACATAAATTTTATGCTGACTGTTAGAAAATGACTACAATTGTAAAAACATGAATAACTCTACCATGCTAATAACCAATTAGCGATCGCACCTAGTGGCTTCCTATAGTCAGCCTGGCTCTAGTTACCAAGTCTGTCACGACCGGTTTTTCAATAAAATGTTTATTGAGAAAACCAATCTTTAAATCCTAGTATAGGAAAAGTCATCCTTTCTGGTAGATAAAGCTTGATAAACAGAGAACCAGTAGCATCAAATATATTAAAGGGTTGAGCTGAGGGTGCTCAACAATTTATTACAGTCTCGCCAATATAATACATATGGGCGGCTATGACACAGGGGTGGGGTGGCATGCTACTAGCTCGAGGGAAAAGTGGTGGTGGATAACTTGACTTCTACTGGCAGTACATCGAGCGTCGAGGTGAGGCTCGATGAATTTATTCGGGGTTGCGAAGCGGATAATACAATGACCAAGACAGGATCGCACGGGACTGACTGGGACTCCTCTAGGCGTCAGACTCTCTATCATACTCTTCATCCAAGAGATCACCTTCATCATCATCTGGCCAAATCAACAAGCCAGGTGAGTACTTGAAAGTACTCGCAAGACAGTTCGGACAAAAGATATAATCAATGAATGCATGAATGCGTCATGAACAAAGTATGATGCTCAAATACAACGGAATTATTGCAGAACTTGATGTATCAAAATTTAATAATTGAAAACCGATCGGGTGTCTGGAGCGATGCCTCGAAAGGTAAATAAATAAAATGCATGCCGCAGTCGGGCGTCTTAGCGACACCACATAGAGGGCTTTAAAAAGAAATGCCACAGTCAGACGTCTGGGCGACATCACATAAAGGGCTTTAAAAGAAATGCCACAGTCGGACGTCTGAGCGACATCACATAAAGGGCTTTAAAAGAAATGCCACAGTCGGACGTCTGAGCGACATCACATAAAGGGCTTTAAAAGAAAT